>NW_026943330.1:0-119448 GCF_024139115.2 Armigeres subalbatus | reverse complement strand
CCAACGAACGAAGTTTTAGCCCCTACGACGATGGACGGAAAAACCTGCCGTGTCCCTATGTAGAGATAATCCAAAGGCTAACTCTGCAAGTCATTTTCAAATAAATCTTATCTATTCTCATTATTGTTGTACACTCTAGTTGATTCAAAAGTATAAGATTGCTAATGTCGTTCTTGTTCACGTGACTAACATCTAGGTTACTTCGACCTGGAAAACATGAACAGTAACATGATGCATAAATTATGTTCAATTGAAGATTGTTGAAGCATAATTCGGCAAAATAATTGAAATGACTACAGCGCCACTAGCGTCTTAGTAGGTACTTATGCTTATACTAATACTCCCGTGTTGCTCGGAGCAAAAACGAATGTAAATCAGGGTGATCTTTCTGTAATTGGCACACTCTAGCCTGTACCCTATTTTATTGCACATGAGGTTATCCAACTGAGTCAGTTCTTCAACCTCCCATATTTTTTCCTTTCTGGTACACCAAGGTGTAACGAAAAAGCTATATATTCACTTTGTAGCAAGTACGCCATATTTATTTATTTATTTATTTCAATGTTTAGTTTATCTTTGTAAATATATTTATTTTGTTATTTATTTAAATTATAAAACTTTGCATGTCCGGTTGCGTCTTTCAAAATAAATCTTTGTGTTGGGTCACCGCAAGAATAGTCTAGAACAGGGATCCTACATTCAGAGATATGCGAAAGCGGCCATCTTGAGCCAATCGAGCGTTGAGAGCTGTCAGAATCTGAGCCAAATGAACATTGTTATTTTTGCGGATTGAAAGGTATTGCGATTGTAATGAAAAAGATTTTACAAAAAGTTTTGTCGAATAAACAATTTGTTTTATATTGGCAAGTTGAAGTAGTCTAGTCTATGCATGGTACTTTGTTCATTTGTATTGCACTTTTATTTTACTGATAATGCACTGTTGGACGTTAGATAACGAAATCTGAAAATGCCATTATGCGCAAAGTCATGTTCGAGCTCCAACATTTTGCGCCATGGCCAGCACGGCAGCGTTTGTTTACAAAAATAACAGCGTTGCTAAATCGTCTAGAAAAGTATTCGCACATCTCTTAATATAGGATCCCTAGTCTAGAAGAAGTACGCCATTGAGTTACCTACGCTAAGAATTGAGTCTTATGAGTTCCCTACAGTCAGCTACCAAAGAAACACATGGGGTTTAGCCAGCATATAGCGCATCATGACGCCAAAAGTAGCGCGTGGCTTGCGGCCAACGACCCGCACGCCGGTCTTTTCAAGTTGCGTTGACCTTTGGCTTGTCCGGTATTCCACGCTTGGCACGATTCTTAGCGAGCAAGCTTACTGGCTAATTTGAATCGTCTGTGGAATGAGATGCACGATTTTGGGGATTTCGTGGATAAATTCTTTTGATGCTCAGGTTCGCAAATTTCAACTTCGTTGAATTTCGCGAACTCTGGAGACAATGTCTAAAATTCCGCGGTATCTGAGGAATTTTCCAACTCAGAATCGTTCACTTTGTTCCGTTCCGTGGAAGAGGCAAAAGCGGTCACTTTTGATCCGTGCCGTAGTGTGTTTTTTAAGGTGAAATGTGACATAGTTTCTTTGTAGGTTGTTAGCTAATATACGTTCTTTGTTTCCCTCTAGTAGAGCATAAGTTAGTAAAGCTCAGTATCGTCTATCTTCTGAGAGAATTGTGCAAGTACAGATCCGTGTTAGAAGAGGTAAATCATTGAATTTGTAATATGTTAGATAGTGTCTCCAACTTCGTGCGTATGTGCTATTGTGTCTTGCAAATTAGGTCCGTGGCAGCATTGGTGAAGCCGACACACTACCTGCTTATTACGACCGTTTTGACCCCACGCAACGGCTACAAAAGTTCCTCAGGGGTACACTTGGCCGGAGAAGGTTGCGAACCGTCTATTGCGCACCTTTGGCAGGCGAAGCCAACCACCGCAAATCACCGTAATCAACCACCGAAAACACACCATCAATTTTCCATCGTTTCATCGTCCTCCTACGGCATAGCAGCAAATCGCCGTTGTCGTCGTCATCGTCAAGCAAAGTACCGACGGCGCATCAACAGCTTTCTTTGCGCGCCAGGAGCACTAACGGACGCTTGTACCGCGCCCACGCGTAAGCCAGCGCACCGAGTGAGGAGTGAGTGACCGTCAAGCAGCCTCGACGCCATTCGCCGTCCGTCGGCGTGAGTTCTGGTCCAGAGTAGTGCTTAATGCAGCTCCGGCCCCACCCGTAGGTCCTCCCCAATGACTAGCTAGTTCAAAACGTGAGTAAAATGCATGCTTAATTGTTGTGTCGTTCATGGCCTTGTGACTCAGTTAGAGACACAACAATCTATTTTGCGAGTCGTCAGTAGCCCATTGAGGACGGCTCCTTGGTAAGCTCATCGCATGTGAGAAGGTGAGAGTGAGAGATTACCGGAGAAGTTTGTCGGAGTAAGCAGATGCCGGAGATACCGCTGGCGAAGAGAAATAGCGAAGAAGAGGTGTAAAGAGAGTGTACGCACGTAGAGAGTAGAGATTAGGGAATTGCACGCACACTATAAAGCGAGTTAGAGGGAAACCAGAGGGAATGCTAGGCCTAGGGCAAATGCAAGGAATAAAGAAAGTGCATTAAAATCCATGTAATCTTGATTGGGAGCTTCATGCATGGGAGGAATCAGAGCCGAAATAAAAATCTAAAGTTAAAGCGTTAGACTGGTTCAAATGACAATGCGTGCAGTTTGAATGTATTTAGTTGATGTCCTTTAAAGATTTTATGTCGCTTCGTGGTCGAGTTTAGTTCTTTGTTGTTGTTGTATTTACTGGGTACTCACCCGATTTGACTTTTGACCGGTTTCCAATCTTGGACAGGGTGAAACAGGAACTTTTTGGGTTGGTCCGATGAGGAAAACCCCTGCCTGAATGACTTTGTTTCCGGGCCGGAAATCGGAGGAATTTATTCAGGAAATCTCTTGGGATTAGTTGTGTCCGCTCGAAACGAGGAAGTACGACGGACGCATTTAGGTTAACCAGTCAGCTTTCTCTTTAAGAAAAGTGAACCTTCCCCTAAGAAGGTCTCAAGCCGGGCAACGAAAACTTGTTGGGCGGTCTCCTTCCAGGAGTGGCGCATAAGCCGCCTGAATTTTAAACCGGAAACGCGACTGGCCGACCCGTTATATCTGGCGCCCAACAAAACAAAGGCTTTTCCGGAATTTTGTAGCTGATTGTTTGTAAAATAACTTTTATATTCAAGTTTGAATTTTGTTGCATGAAAAAGCACATATTTATTTTGAAAGTGGAAAATTCATTGGAAGGAACCTGAATTTCGGAAATTTATGTTTAAATATATGGTATTTTGTTTTCTGTATTCATATTTATTATTTATATTTATTTCAATAAACCTACATATTTTACATCATTGTTAATTTATTATATATTATTTACATTTTGTTTCATAATTTATTTTCTCGTTCTATGTTATTTATTGCTGAGTGTTATTTATTATATTATTCTGTTTGAATTTGGAATATTAAAAAGGTAACTCAAAACGTATACTAGACTTAAGCCATATAATTTACATCTTTGCGGTAGATCTTTGTTGAGCGTAATTTTCTTCTGGTGTGAATTTTCTACTATTATTTCAATATGAATCAAGTTTTTCCCAGAGCCGAAGATCTCAACTCTGAGGAGATCGATTATGAGCTCGCGATTCGACAACAACCAGAAGAAGTTTTTAAGCTTGATTTGTCTGGAAGGCAAAGAACATTGAGACGTTTATTCAAGGAAGATCAGAAAGATGGACGCAACTATCGTTCGCCCTACTCCATTAGCGAGGAAGCGGCACACGTTGAAGGTAGAATCGAAAATTTATCTAAGGCATTGGAAAAGAGAGTAGAAATTAAACTTGAATCTCAGTGATCCACTACTGGTATCAGGTTAGACGAGCGGTAGCTAGGAAACGACGAGGAGAAGAAATTGCGGAGAGATTTAATAAGAAGAGTCGAGACTGTTATGCAGAACTTCCAGTTTGGTCCCTCGCTTTCACCATACAAACAGCAAATTAATAAAATCATTCATAGTAATGATGAGAGGCAAGGAGTGGTCAAACTAGGGGTGGAGCAGTAGGAGGACCAGTGGTATCAGAGGACGGTTCTCATTTCTCGATAATCCTCGCAAATCGCTCGATTATTCCAAGGGGTGCCATTCACAAAGAAACCGTTCAAATCAACCCAGGGACAGGGCAGACACAGGATTCTAAGTTTGTAGGTCTCGCGTCAAGAATGGATGAAATGAAAGCCATGATGCAGTGTTTGATGAGTAAGTTTTCTGGGGATGGTCAGGATAATCGGGTTAGGCATTCAGAACGAGGCACATACCAGAGGCAAATAGGAATGAACGAAAACGACAAAGAACTGCCAAGGCAGAGAGACCCACGGAACAGCTATTGGCAAAGTGAAGTTCAGCCACACTAGGATTCGTTAGGCCTTAGTGAGGATGGACACCGATACAGAAGACATCAACCGCCATGAGACAGCTCACAGTCAGAAAGCGACGATGAGAGTTACAGGGACAACATTCCGCAACATCGAGGTTGGGCGCGTTCACAGCATGGCGGGCAACGTCCTCGGGAACCAATTAACCACAACCGAATCGAGAAATGGAAGCTCCGATTCACGGGCGAACCTAGGGGCATGCCGATCGAGAACTTCCTGTATAAAGCGAAGAAGTTAGCCGAACGAGAAGGTGTGTCGAGAGACATTTTGCTTCGTGACATCCACATGCTTCTCGAAGGCGCAGCTTCTGACTGGTTCTTTACCTTCGTGGATGAACTCGTCACTTGGGATGTCTTTGAAGCTAATATCGTCTACCGATTTGGGAATCCGAACAAGGATCAAGGGATCCGTTCGAGAATTCACGAACGTAAACAGCAGAGAGGCGAGTCCTTTATAGCGTTCGTAACGGAGATTGAGAAGCTGAATAAAATGCTGTCCCGGCCGTTGTCGACGCGGAGAAAGTTCGAGATAGTGTGGGACAACATGCGGCAGCATTATCGCTCCAAAATCTCGATCGTAGAGGTGAAGGACCTACAGCAACTTACGAGACTAAACTACAGAATCGACGCAGCCGACCCGCAGTTACAGTATCATGCCAACGACAGCAACGTTCGGCGGCCCATCAACCAGATCGAAGCGGAAGAAAGCGACTATGACAGCGACCGTTCAGTACCGGTCCAACGTGGTAAGGGGCGCTACGAAAGAGGAGATCGTCGGAGGCAAAGCACTGGCCCCGAGAGACACGGCCAACAGCAAAGCGGTCAAGAACAGCAAGAAGGCAATCAAGCTACAGCGCCGATGATATGTTGGAATTGCCAATCTCAAGGACACGGATGGAGACAGTGTAGCAGGCCAAAAGTGGTATTTTGCTACGGCTGCGGCAATTTAGGAAGAACTACGCGGAACTGTGAGCACTGCTCCAGGAACCAGCAGGGGAAACGAGTAGAAGGTTGTCGGTCTGGGAACGCGAACATCCAAACAACAAAACAAGTTCCCAAATTACCTACTACAAATCTTTCATACGATCCATTATTAGAAGTATACCATATTAGGATTCGTGTTGGCAAGTGTCCGCACATTAACGTAAGAATTTTTGATACAGACTGGGAGGCGCTATTGGACTCGGGTGCAGGGATAAGTGTCCTCAACTCAAGAGATGTAGTCGATAGATACGGCCTGAAACTGAAACCGGCGTCTATTAGAGTTTCCACCGCAGATGGTTCAAACTACAGGTGTCTGGGATACGCCAACATTCCATTTACTTTCAAAAACATGACGAAAGTTATTCTGACAATCGTGGTACCGGAAATCTCTCGACAGTTAATTCTTGGAGCAGATTTTTGGAAGGCGTTCGGCATTCGGCCGATGATTGATCTTGGAAATGGTCCGGAAACAGTAGAAGTCGTCGCACCGAGAGACAACGAAGTCATCTGCTATACGCTAGAACCAGCGACCGAATTACCGACGATCGAACAGGAAGAGAGCGATGAGACCCTAGACATTCCGGTCTACGAAGGACCGACGGAAACGGTAGCCGATCCGGAGAATATAGAGACGGAGCATGCATTAACGGATGGACAACGAGCACAGCTGATAGATGTGATAAAACGGTTCAAGCTAACGTCAGAAGGCAGACTCGGGAGAACACATCTCATCGAACACGAGATTGTCTTGAAGGATGGAGTGAAACCTCGAAACCCTCCAATGTACAAGTGTTCACCGTACATACAAGAGGCAATAAATGCGGAGGTAGAACGTTTCAAACAGCTTGACGCCATTGAAGAGTGCTATAGCGAGTGGACGAATCCACTCGTTCCGGTCCGTAAGAAAAACGGGAAAGTGCGAGTGTGTTTGGATTCCAGAAAGATCAACAAACTCACAATAAAGGACTCTTACCCAATGCGGAATATGCAGGACATATTTCGACGATTGGGTAAAGCCAAATACTTTACAGTGATCGATCTTAAGGACGCCTACTTTCAGATTCCTCTGAAAGAAGGTAGTCGAAACTACACTGCATTCCGTACGGCGAAAGGGGTGTTCCGTTTTAAGGTTCTTCCGTTCGGCGTGATGAACGCGCCGTTTACGATGTCACGCCTGATGGACAAAGCGCTCGGATTCGACCTCGAACCATTCGTTTTTGTCTATTTAGATGACATTGTCATCGCTTCCGAGACGTTTGAAGAACATCTTCGATTATTGAGAATAGTGGCAGAAAGACTAAACCGAGCAGGACTTACAATTTCTGTAGAAAAATCCCGTTTCTGTCGGAAACAGGTCATGTACCTTGGGTACCTTTTGAACAAGGACGGGCTAGCGGTAGATGTTTCCAGAATCCAGCCGATTTTGGACTATGCACGACCGCGGAATCAGGAAGACATTCGTCGTCTTATGGGTCTGGCCGGATTCTATCAGCGGTTCATCAAGGACTACAGCCGCATCACAGCTCCAATCACGGACCTTTTGACCAAGGAAAACAAGAAGGTAATATGGACCAAAGAGGCCGAAAACGGGTTCAACGAATTGAAATCGGTGCTGACCTCAGCACCCATTTTAACAATCCTGATTTTACTAAAACATTTACTATCGAATCAGACGCATCCGATCGCGCAGATGGGAGCAGCTTTGTTCCAAGAGCAGGACGGAGAGACGCGGGTAATCAGCTATTTCAGCAAGAAGCTGAATCGGACACAACGACGATACTCCGCGGTGGAGAAAGAATGCTTAGGAGTGCTATCGGCCATTCATCACTTTCGACACTACGTCGAGGAACCAAGTTCCGCGTCATCACGGACGCTTGCAGTCTGCTGGGCTGTTTAACGTGAAGACAGAGACAGGAAACGCAGAAGCTGTTGAGGTGGGCACTCCGGATACAGGCGTACGACTTCGACTTGCTGTATCGGAAAGGAAAGGCAAATATCACTACCGATTGCCTGTCTCGAGCAGTAGAAATCGACGTCATCTCGGCTTCACAACCGGACGCTGAATATGAGGATTTGATGGAGGAGATTCAGAGCAACCCGACGAAGTATAAAGACTTCCGAATCGTAGACGGCGTGGGATGCAGGTACCGGTACGTTAAGGTAAAAGACCGGGTGAGCGACCCTAGGTTCGAGGAAGCAACTCCCCACCGAATCGCAGAAGGAGGAAGTTATCAAAAGAGAGCATGATAAGGCTCATTTCGGGTACGAAAAAACGTTGGCCGCGATAAAGCAAGGGTATTTCTGGCCAAAAATGAATGGGGAGATTAAGAAATACTGCAGAGAATGCCTAGTATGTCAGATCAGTAAATCGGGCAATGTGAACGTGACGCCGCCGATGGGAGCACAGAAGCCAGTAGAGTACCCGTGGCAGTTTGTAACCCTGGATTACGTTGGGCCACTGCCACCCTTGGGGAAGAATAGGAGCACATGTCTCTTGGTGGCCACTGATGTCTTCAGTAAGTTCGTTCTCATCCAGCCTTTCCGTGAAGCAAAGGCCAACTCGCTTGCTGAATTCGTGGAAAACATGATTTTCCGACTCTTTGGTGTTCCAGAAATAATTCTCACCGATAATGGTTCCCAATTTGTCTCTAAGCGGTTCAAGGATTTATTGGAAGCATACCACGTGAACCACTGGTTAACGCCGGCCTACCATCCTCAGGTAAACAATACGGAACGAGTAAACAGGGTCATTACTACGGCGATCCGCGCGACGCTGAAGAAGGACCACAAACACTGAGCAGATGATATCCAATCTATCGCGAACGCCATTAGAACTGCTGTCCACGATTCGACAAAATACAGCCCCTATTTCACTGTCTTTGGACGTAATCAAGTCTCCGACGGCAGAGAATACGGAAGGATACGGGACAACCATCAACCGAAAGATGGCGACGATGAGGAGAATGCTGTCTGCGATAGGTGGAAAAAACTGTTTGAGGAAATAAGAACCAACCTTTCAGCTGCGTACAAGAGGCACGCCAAAGCGTACAACTTGCGCTCAAATCCAGCTGCCCTGCGTACAGGGAAGGAGAACAGGTCCTGAAGCAGACGTTTGAGCTCTCAGACAAGGGCAAAGGGTTCTACAAAAAAGCTAGCCCCAAAATATGAGCCTGCTGTGGTTAGGAAGGTTTTGGGTACAAATACGTACGAACTTGAGGACGATTCCGGTAAAAGAATCGGAGTTTACTTCGCCAATCGACTCGAAGTTGCATTCCCCTCCGTGTATTCCGTAAGCGGAAATGTTTGTCCAGCTATGTACCTCTTTTAGAGCGACAATTCACCGATGAACGAAAACACCTACGGGGTCATAACATCTACGGACAGATCGACGGACTCGTGTTTAGGAGGTTCTTGGACTGACTAGCACTGAGGGTACCGACTGAGCCTAAAACTACGACAATTTAAAAAGCTATGCAATTTTCTGAAAGTAACTACGAACAACTAAGCTTCGCGAAAATACCGTAACTCGGGCAGACATTTTCCAAACAAACCACGATTTGAGTCAATTGAAGACGCGTATTCCCGATTTAGACTTTCTCACTCTCCAGTGAGCTGTAAATATGTAAATATTAGTTTGTTAGTTAGCCTATTTCCCTATCACTTAAATTAGATTAGTACTTAGCCTAAATTAATTAAATATTAAAACCACTCACGATATCCACTTGGATTCGTTCTGGTCGTTCACATCCTTCGGGTAACGACTGGATTTATTCTCCTGGTTACTTCGTCAAGGAGGAGCCAGAGTTGTACATATCCTAAAAATATAAGTTGTTATTATTTGTTGTTTTGATTACTTACGTTATTTATTATTTATGCTTAGTCTTTCGTAGTTCCTTTTTGTCGATTGAAGTAAATCCGTTTTTTTTTCTCAATTTTGTCCCTTCCTCATTCGTAGTACTCCAGTACAGTCCTTGTCAAAATCCTTATAAAGTAGTTTATCCCGCGTTTGTTTACATTTTGTCCTTCAGTCCTTAGATAGTGCCGTTCTTGGTACTTTGTGTTGGTCTTCCAGTCCGATGCAATATATTTTAGTCCCGTCCAGTTATCCATAATTCCTTCGTCTATCAAGTATTCGTATTTGGTCCCGTCCATTCAACCACACAGGTTTCTATTAGTGGTTGTCTCTTCTCTTTATCTCCTTTCCTTCGTCCATGTTGTCCGACGCTATTTCACCGCAGATTTGTTTTTCCCGATTACCTGTAAATATAAAAACAAAACAACTTACACCAGATAGGTTCGGAACAACTAGAGGTTCACTCTCCTGAAGATTTCCATCGCTGGCCGCTCCATCGCAGATTTCCATCAACTTTTTGGGAAAAGCATGGCTTTCCCGTCCGCGAACTGTTTGGTTGCACTTTTTTGTCCACTTTCTGTTTTCGCAGTTCTCTTTGATGTTGACATTATATGTTTGGTAGACCGGTCTGAAGAGAGAATGAGTGCGCGCGAGTCGGAGTTCAACTGGAGTTGGATTCTGATGCGTAAGTGAGTGCGTGAGATGAGTGAATGATTGATATATTGCGTCTTGCGTGTTTTTCTTGGAGTACTTTATAGCCGGATATTTCTAGGCGTAGAAAGTACTTTTAAGAAGCAATTTGAGTTTCTATGTTATGGTGAGCGTATATTGCGGATGAAAGACTCCGTACATGCGAATCGTAAATAGAAACGGACCCTGTTTTGGCAAGAAAGTTGGTGTCTCGCGTTGCTCGCTACGTGCTGGGTGAGAGGCAACCATTCTGACATTAGTTTATTCACATGTATGTGAATGTTTCGTAAATGTTATTTTGTATATCGGCGTAGTCCTGGTGTAGAATAATGTTTCAGTATTTATGTGAGCTTGCTCAGAGTTGTGCACGACTCTAGAGTTGAAGCCGTTTAAATGTTGTATTTTGAGAATTTATGTGTATGAATGAGGTCATCTATCATCATAGACTGTAAAATAAGTAACTTCCATAGACTCTGTTTTTGCTTTTCACAGACTTTCAAGCCATTTTTCGACCACCCCTTTTCATATTTTCATTAGTGTGCGTAGCGAAGAGACAATGATTAGATTTTCGCTGGAGACCGGAGACTCACGTCGCTGATGGTCAGTGGCAGCCAGTACCAATAGGAACTTGTGCTGTAAATTGAGAAGGAGTCGACTTCGGTTGACGATGATCTTATATGACCCCGAAAATCGAAAGTTATTAATCCAATGCGTCTTGCTTGGCCTACGAAAATTTGATTGGCAATTTTCATCTCCATTTCAAATGCCAATCAAATTTTCGTACTTTTTGTGGGGAATGTTGTAGCAAGTACGCCATATTTATTTATTTATTTATTTCAATGTTTAGTTTATCTTTGTAAATATATTTATTTTGTTATTTATTTAAATTATAAAACTTTGCATGTCCGGTTGCGTCTTTCAAAATAAATCTTTGTGTTGGGTCACCGCAAGAATAGTCTAGAAGAAGTACGCCATTGAGTTACCTACGCTAAGAATTGAGTCTTATGAGTTCCCTACAGTCAGCTCCACTTTCTGTTTTCGCAGTTCTCTTTTGATGTTGACATTATATGTTTGGTAGACCGGTCTGAAGAGAGAATGAGTGCGCGCGTGTCGGAGTTCAACTGGAGTTGGATTCTGATGCGTAAGTGAGTGCGTGAGATGAGTGAATGATTGATATATTGCGTCTAGCGTGTTTTTCTTGGAGTACTTTATAGCCGGATATTTCTAGGCGTAGAAAGTACTCTTAAGAAGCAATTTGAGTTTCTATGTTATGGTGAGCGTATATTGCGGATGAAAGACTCCGTACATGCGAATCGTAAATAGAAACGGACCCTGTTTTGGCAAGAAAGTTGGTGTCTCGCGTTGCTCGCTACGTGCTGGGTGAGAGGCAACCATTCTGACTTGTTAGTTTTATTCACATGTATGTGAATGTTTCGTAAATGTTATTTTGTATATCGGCGTAGTCCTGGTATAAAATAATGTTTCAGTATTTTATGTGAGCTTGCTCAGAGTTGTGCACGACTCTAGAGTTGAAGCCGTTAAAATGTTGTATTTTTGAGAATTTATGTGTATGAATGACGTCATCTATCATTATAGACTGTAAAACAAGTAACTTCCATAGACTCTGTTTGTGCTCTTCACAGACTTTCAAGCAAAATTTCGGCCACCCCTTTTCTAATTTCTATTAGTGAGTGTAGCGGAGAAACAATGACTAGATTTTTGCTGGAGACCGGAGACTCACGTCGCTGATGGTCAGTGGCAGACAGTGCTGAAAGGAACTTGTTCTGTAAATTGAGAAGGAGTCGACTTCGGTTGACGATGATCTTATATGACCCCGAAAATCGAAAGTTGTTAATCCGATGCGTCTTGCTTGGCCTACGAAAATTTGATTGGCTATTTTTCATCTCCATTGTCAAATGCCAATCAAATTTTCGTACTTTTAGTGGGGAATGTTGTAGCAAGTACGCCTTATTTATTTATTTATGTATTTCAATGTATAATTTGAGACTGTATATATTTTGTTTATTTTGTTATTTATTTAAATTATAAAACTTTGCATGTCCAGTTGCGTCTTTTGAAATAAATCTTTGTCTTGGATCACCGCAAGAATAGTCTAGAAGAAGTACGCCATTGAGTTACCTACGCTAAGAATTGAGTATTATGAGGTCCCTACAGTCAGCTACCAAGGAAACACATGGGGTTTAGCCAGCATATAGCGCATCATGACGCCAAAAGTAGCGCGTGGCTTGCGGCCAACGACCCGCAAGCCGGTCTTTTGAAGTTGCGTTGACCTTTGGCTTGTCCGGCATTCCACGCTTGGCACGATTCTTAGCGAGCAAGCTTACTGGCTAATATAGATCGTCTGTGGGAATGAGGATGCACGATTTGGGGGATTTCGTGGATAAATTCTTTTGATGCTCGGGTTCGCAAATTTCAACTTCGTTGAATTTCGCGAACTCTGGAGACAATGTCTAAAATTCCGCGGTATCTGAGGAATTTTCCAACTCAGAATCGTTCACTTTGTTCCGTTCCGTGGAAGAGGCAAAAGCGGTCACTTTTGATCCGTGCCGTAGTGTGTTTTTTAAGGTGAAATGTGACATAGTTTCTTTGTAGGTTGTTAGCTAATATACGTTCTTTGTTTCCCTCTAGTAGAGCATAAGTTAGTAAAGCTCAGTATCGTCTATCTTGTGAGAAAATTGTGCAAGTGCAGATCCGTGTTAGAAGAGGTAAATCATTGAATTTGTAATATGTTAGATAGTGTCTCCAACTTCGTGCGTATGTGCTATTGTGTCTTGCAAATTAGGTCCGTGGCAGCATTGGTGAAGCCGACACACTACCCCCTATTATTACGACCGTTTTTGACCCCACGCAACGGCTACAAAAGTTCCCGGGGTACACTTGGCCGGAGAAGGTTGCGAATCGTCTATTGCGCACCTTTGGCAGGCGAAGCCAACCACCGCAAATCACCGTAATCAACCACCGAAAACACCATCAATTTTCCATCGTTTCATCGTCCTCCTACGGCATAGCAGCAAATCGCCGTTGTCGTCGTCATCGTCAAGCAAAGTACCGACGGCGCATCAACTTTTCGTTTGCGCGCCAGGAGGACCATCGGCGCTTGTACCGCGCCCACGCGTAAGCCCGCGCACCGTATGAGGGAGTGAGAGACCAGCAACATCGACGCAATTGGCCGTCCGTCGGCGTGAGTTCCGGCCCGGAGTAGTGCTTAAAGCAGCTCCGGCCCATCCGTAGGTCCTCCCCATCAAATGACTAGCTAGTACAGAGTGAGTAAAATGCATGCATAATTGTATGTGTCGTCCATGGCCATGTGACTCAGTTAGAGGCACAACAATTTGTTTTCGTGAGTCGTCAGTAGCCCATTGAGGACGGCTCCGTGTGAAGCTCATCGCATGTGAGAAGGTGAGAGTGAGAGATTACCGGAGAAGTTTGTCGGAGTAAGCAGATGCCGGAGATACCGCTGGCGAAGAGAAATAGCGAAGAAGAGGTGTTACGAACGCAACATTGCAAATTATGTATTTACAATTCTATAACGGTTCTCGTAGGTCATTGCCCTTTCTATGCAAAATTAAATTCTCCGAAAAGGACATGCTAATTGAAACAAAAGCAACATAGGCTCGTATAGCATTGAATTAAAATTAAAGGCTCTACGCACCACGAGCAGTCCGCACCATAGCGTGCGCCTATCAAGCAGCACCCAGATTCGGGTCATTTTCCAATTCCTTTTTATTGCTGGCCCTCGCCACGCAACTCTAGCTCAGAATATGCACCGTACCACAGACGAGTCCTATCGCCTATTCCTTATCTCCACAGCAGCAGCGTGATGGTCCTAACGTGGAGAACGTAAGGACCAGGTCTAAAGCACCCGCGCACGCACCAAAGGTGCAATATAGTAATTCACGCTTGCGCTCGGTCGGATGCATGGTGCAGGTCGTTCTTGGGAACGTATTGTAAAGACACCAATACGACGTTTTATGGCGTCTCGAGATAAGCTAGTTTTATTGGACATGCACTTCGATGGGAACGTTGCTTGTAGGCATTTTAACGGAAGTAATAAAAGTGTTAAATACCAACCAGAATCGTGATTAGAAGATGGCTATTCGAAATAGTTATACAGGCCTATGCATTTACATTGATCCTTAGGATGTGAGCAAATAGAGATAAGAAATGTATTAGAAAGGCTCAGCTCAGAATCAGGAAATATGTGTAAATTAGATAACATGAGGTGCTCAGACCCACACATTGAAATCAGGACACGTTAGGTTTCACCTCACCAATTTATGAAAGGACAATAATAAGCTAGAAGTGTAAAAGAGAAAGGTGAGCTTAGGGCCTATGCGTGGGTAGTTTAGACTGTACTTACATACTGAGCGCCCGTCTCGATTTTGACTATAAATAAGAAAAATTTGACCAGAATAGATCAGTTCGTTCTTGATTGGGAAACGATCAAGTCGTGGATGATAATTCCTTCCGAAAATTCATCTTCAAGAAACTCAATTTAATAGCACAGCTATTTAGGACAAATCTCTCTCTCCAGGACCGACATACTGCCCCTCCATAGTCGGGCAAGTAGCACCTGGGCATTCTTAGCCTGAATCCTGAGTTATTCACCAGGGTCAAGTTCTAATACTTGCCAACCACTTCAAGTTTCTCTCCAAGATTGACATACTGCCCCTCCATAGTCGGGCATGTAGCACTTGGGCATTCTTGAGCTGGAAGCAAGAACCAGAACAAGTTTGAAACCAGCTACCGTCATTAGACGTTAGCTTGTTTCGAACATCATACCCACCAAGGCTCCTACCTACGTTCATTTCCAACAAAGTTACCCCCGCTCCCTCAATTCCTTCGGTTGGGATTGGCGTCGGTAACAAATGGTGGCTCCAGATTGAGGAAATAAGTTTCTCAAAGTAAAACGTGAACTCTTAATCGAAGTGTAACGTCAATCGGTAGGAACCAGTAAAAGTGTGAAGGCCAGAGAAGTAGAAGTGTGAAGCAGAAGGCCGGAGAAGAAAAGAAAAGTGTGAAGGCCAGAAAAGTAGATGTGTGAAGCAGAAGGCCGGAGAAGAAAAGAAGAGTGTGAAGGCCAGAGAAGTAAAAGTGTGAAGCAGAAGGCCGGAAAAGAAAAGAAAAGTGTGAAGGCCAGAGAAGTAGAAGTGTGAAGCAAAAGCCGGAGAAGAGAAAAGAGTGAAGGCCAGAGAAGTAAAAGTGTGAAGCAGAAGGCCGGAGAAGAAAAGAAAAGTAAGAAGGCCAGATAAGTAGAAGTGTGAAGCAAAAGCCGGAGAAGAAAAGAAAAGTGTGAAGGCCAGAAAAGTAAAAGTGTGAAGCAAGAAGGCCGGAGAAGAAAAAAAAAAAAGGGTAAGCCAGCAGCAAGGTAAAGGTAATTGGAACTAAATACTCTCAATTATAATGCAAGATTTAATACTTGAAATCAATTCCCTTTTAGAAAGATTTCAAGAAATTGATCGGCAGCTGGAAATTATAAAAGCTTCCAAGGGTTACAAAAGGTGGTTGAAGAAACCTCTCCCACCTGGGGAAATTAGTCAATCTAAAAAAATTACATTAATCCTTTGGAAGGATTCATCAAAAGAAGAGATAATTATTCATTCAATATCAAAATATACAAAACAAAAAAATAAACCGATTCCACAATATATGAAAAAACTTATTGAGATTGAACGGATCGAACAGAACATTGAACAAAATTAGCAATATTATCTCGTCAACGATTTCGAGCAGAAAATTACGTCACCATGGAATTTAAATTCACACAAAATAAAAACGGACATTGCCGTCTATGTACTCAAGGAGATGAAGTACAAGACATGGTCTCCTGCGATCACTGTGATCGCTGGTTTCATTTTGGATGTGCCGGGTTGCCCAAACTACCGGATAAAAAGGACCACTGGTTATGTATAAAATGCTCTAAATTTATGCTTGAACAACAGGCTATGAGACAACAATTAACTGATCTCGACAAATTGAAGCACCAAATAGAAGGTTTAAGAACGGAGATCGATGCGCGTGCTTCGGCACAAAAATCTGCAGAAATTCACGCACATACTATGGCAGCAGAGCTTGCTCAATGCAAGGATGAATTAAAAGCAAAAGATGAAGAAGAAGGTCATAAGCATGACATCTTGCTGGATATTGCAAGAGTAATTCAAGAGAACAAGATCAAATCGGAAACTAATCAAAATAAATCAAGACTGGAAAATTCAGATAGCGAGGATGATAGAAATCCATCCGAGGATTCTTTGGTTTTATACATGCGTAGACAAGGATTAAGCCTACCTCAATTTTTGGAAACGCCAAGGAATGGCCAGCCTTTAAAAGATATTTGAAGCAACAACTGAATCTGGAAAGTATTCCAAACTGGAGAATCTTATTCGATTACAAAAGGCACTTGGAGGTTTGGCAGCCAAAAGCGTCCAGTCATTAATGCTTGATCAAGAGAATGTATCATTAATTATTGAACGATTAGAAAAACAGTTTGGACAACCGAAAAGAGTCTATAGAGAAATACGTGAAGATCTAGAGAGGATCAAACCAGGTGGCCATTTAGCAATAGTAGAAATTTCAAATACACTGGAGGGGCTAGTAGCTCACCTAACGGCTTCACATCAGACCGCATACTTACAAGATCCTCGATTAGTGGAGGAAGTTATTAATAAATTACCGTATGATCTTCAAATAAAATGGATGGAAACTGTTGATAGCAATGTAAAACAAGGAAACAGTATGCCAACCTTACAAGATTTGTATAAATGGATCAAACCTAAAGCTGACATTCATCGAGAATTGACCACACCGATGAAACACCAAGAGCGTAAAAATAGGATAAACTTCCATCAGGAAGAATATAATCGATGTCTAATGTGTAAAGGAGCTCATAAAATTGTAGACTGCAAACATTTTTTAAGATTGGCTCCAAACAATAGGATGAAGGAGCTGGCTAAAATTAGGGCATGCTTCATATGCCTGAATAAGCATGTAGGTAGATGTAGATACCCGAAGAAATGTGGACAAGGAAATTGTGTCGGAAATCACCATAAACTATTACACATACACCGACCATTAGAAAGTCAAAGGATTAACTGGAGAAATGAGAATCAAAATAATGAATCTGAAGGATCCCCGGTTATAAGGGAAGAAACATCTAATCTACATCAAGAACAGAAGGCGAAGGTATTTTATCAAATAATACCAGTAACCTTAAGAAGTAAAACCTGTTCAGTAAACACGTATGCCTTCCTGGACCCAGGCTCATCGTTAACACTGATAGATGAAGAGTTAGCAGAAGAATTACAATTAGAAGGAGAACTAGCTCCACTTAAAATCAAATGGACTCAGAATGTATCCAGGGTAGAAAAAACTAGTAAAAGAGTAATGATCAAAATAAAGGGAAATTCAAACATTGAATACATTATCAAATGTAAGAACTGCAGCAAATTTACATCTACCAACCCAAACGATAAATTATACAAATTTGAAGAGGAATTATCCATTCCTTGAGAATTTACCAATAGATAATTTTGAAAATGCCCAACCAAAGTTGTTGATCGGATTGGATCATAGTCACCTGTTGTATCCCCTTGAGAGACGATCAATGGAGGCGGATAACCCCATCGCAATTAGAACAAAACTCGGTTGGTTAATATTTGGCAATATAAAGGAAGTGGTTGAAGAGGAACATATGTTTATACTGCAAGAAGACGAAGATTTACATGCCATGATGCAAAAGTATTTTTCTACGGAAGATTTTGGTGTAAAGATTTCTCAAAATTTACCTCAATCAAAACAAGCAGCACGAGCCGAGGAAATTATAAAAAAAACATTAAAGTACACCGATAACCGATATGAAATTGGGTTACTATGGAAAGAAGATGACTTTAAGTTTCCCGAAAGCTACAATCAAGCTTACAAAAGATTATTGGGTTTAGAGAGAAAACTCAAAAAAGATGAGAAATTGAAGGAATGGGTAAATAGCACCATAGAAGATTATATACAGAAAGGTTACGCTCGAAAGTTAAACTCAAGAGAAATAAGGGAATGGGCGGAGGATGCCTATTATCTTCCACATTTTATTGTGATTAACAAGAATAAAACGCCCCCAAAGCCACGGCTAGTATTTGACGCAGCAGCAAAATCAAGAGGAGTCTCCCTGAATGCAGCTTTAATATCAGGACCCGATGCAACAACCTCTTCCTTCGGTGTAACCACTAGGTTTCGGGAAGGACCTATTGCTACAGCAGGAGACATCAAGGAAATGTTCAGTCAAGTTAGAATAATTGATTCTGACCAGAAGAAACAATGCTTCCTATTTCGTAATTTTGACGAAGACCGGGATCCTGACATTTATGTAATGCAAGTTATGATCTTCGGTGCAACTTGCTCCCCAGCATGTGCTCAAGTTGTCAAAAATCACAATGCAAGTCTTTTTTAAGGATACGAAATCAATAGCCGCAGAAGCCATTGTTAAACAACATTATGTTGACGATTATATTGATAGTTTTGATTCAGCAAAAGACGCCGTTGGTGTAATTAAGGATGTGATGCAAATTCATGACAAGGCGGGATTCTTCATCAGAAATTTTGCATCGAACAGCAAGGAAGTATTAGCTGCACTACCGACAGATAGAATTCAAGAAAACAGCGTTAAGATGTTCGAAGATAAGGAATCTAATAGCGAAAAGGTACTAGGCGTATTTTGGAATACAAACCTTGACTGTATAAGCTTTGAACTTAAATTTAATCGATTACATAACGATGTCAGAAATGGAAAAAGAAGACCTACAATGCGAGAAGTGTTATCATTCGTTATGAGTATTTATGATCCAATGGGATTAATATCTAATTTAACTATCCATGGCAAAATATTAATGCAAGAATTACATAAAGAAACTTCTTCCTGGGATTCAGAAATATCCGAACAATCTTACAACTTATGGCAACAATGGATCGAACTTATCAAGGAAGCAGAGAACATAAGAATTCCTAGATGGATGTTGACCAGCAAGGCATCGAAGTTCGAGTTACATACCTTTGTCGACGCGTCCGAACAAGCCTTTTCAGCCGCTGTATATGTAAGAGGTATAGATACGATAGGACAAACTACAAGCATTAGGCTAATGGCCGCCAAAGCAAGGGTGGCGCCAATTAGAAAATTATCAATACCCAGACTAGAATTACAAGCAGCAATTCTGGGTACAAGGTTAACAAATACGATTCAACAAGAGTTGCGCAAGCACCCTGTTAAAATTACATTTTGGACAGATTCACAAACTGTATTATCTTGGATATTTTCAGATCATCGTAAATATACGACCTTCGTTGCACATCGAATCGGTGAAATATTAGAAACAACAAAAAATGGACCGAGTGGCGTTACGTGCCCACGGGGCACAATCCAACAGATGAAACAACGAAACAGTTTAAAGGAGAAGCAAAATGGTTGAAGGGTCCGTCCTTTATTTGGAAAAATGAAATTGAATGGCCGACATCTAAGTATGCAAAGGAAACTAAAGGAAATTAAAAACACACTTTTGTTGCATAGTAATGAACAAGAATTTCAATTTATCCAAGAGCAACGCTATTCCGATTGGAATAAGCTAGTCAAACACATTTGCATTTTGAAGAAATTTGTAGACTGGATAAAAGATAAAAAAGAATTTCAATAAGCATATCAGCTATGAAGACAGGAAGACAGTTGAAAGATGCATTATCAAAAAGGCTCAATGGGATGGATTGACCAAAGAAATGGAAGACCTAACCAAAAATGGAGATTTAAGTAAATCTTCAGAAATCAGCTCCCTTATACCTGGGCTTAATGAATATGGAGTAATGATTTCACGTAGTCGCCTCCAAAAATCCAATATAGTTCCCTTTTCTATGCGACAACCGATCATCTTACCATATAAACATCACATTACAAGACTTATCGTCAGAATGTATCATGAGAAATACCTTCATCAAGGAGATAATGTGGTTTTAGGAGCAGTCTATCAAAGGTTTTGGGTTATCAGGTCTCGGCAAGTGTTGCAACAAGTAAAGACGAACTGTCAATACTGCAAAATAAAAAGGGCTTCACCAATTCCACCCCAAATGGCAGCACTACCCAAGTGTCGTCTTGATATGTACGCCAATCCATTCACACATACTGGAGTAGACTATTTTGGACCTTTGGAAGTGCAAGTGAAGCGATCGATTGAAAAAAGATGGGGAGTAATCTTCACTTGTATGACAACCCGAGCCGTCTATATAGAACTCGCCGAGCGTCTAGATACTGATGCATTTTTAGTTTGTTTGCGGAATTTCCAACATAGACGGGGAAAAATTGAACATTTATATAGCGACAACGGCACGAACTTTGTAGGAGCCGAACGTGAAATGCGCCAAACCATAAATGAAATAAATGAGAAAATGGGAAAGGGCATAGCTGCCTCGATGAGTATACAATGGTCTTTTAACCCACCAGTAGCCCCACATTTCGGGGGAGCATGGGAGCGTTTAATTCAAATAATTAAAAAATGTCTCTACGAAATCCCTAGAGCCCGTCAACATCATAAACCGACCGTTGAAGATTTAAGAGCCAGTTTAATTCAAGCAGAATGCATTCTCAATTCTCGACCCCTAACGCACATTCCAATCGACAGCATTGATGATGAACCATTGACTCCATTCCATTTTTTAATTGGTCGCGCTGGTGAATATGCTCCACCATATTCTATCGATGTAGGAGAGTTAAGCAAGGAACATTATAAACGCATTCAACATTACGCAAAGTATTTTTGGGAAAGATGGAAGAAGGAATATTTACCAACGATTATTAAAAGAAACAAATGGACCAAGAAGATAGAACCCATAAAAGTGGATGACATCGTTATAATAACTGATAAGGACATGCCACCGGGCAAGTGGTTAAAAGGAAGAGTAACGAAAGTGAACGAAGCATCAGATGGTCAAGTTAGATCAGTTGAAATAAAAACAAAACAAGGAATCTATACTCGGGCTGCAGCTAAGGTAGCAATTTTAGACGTAAAAGGAGAAATAACGAATGAATTTACAGGAAATCATTCAAAGAGTACAGATGAAATAACAAATCCACTCAACAAATCGCAGCTCTATTCCACAAGTCCTAGACCAACATCAATAAGAACTCCCAAACCTCAAAATCTCAAACCAAAGGTCATTGAAAACATGATATCCAAGCAGCATCACGAAATTCATCACATAAATCACCATCGTGAAGTTATTATTGAAAACTTTAATGGCCAGCCAAGAGGGAGAAAGAGGATCTCACATTTTCAACAACGTGAAGATAACACAGTGACTACACAGTCAGGTGCAAAAACAAAGGCATCAGCGTCAGTTGAAATAACCATGCGACAGAAGGCGAACATTAACTTTGAGTCCTGGGGCAAAAGATGTAAAATCGATGTCGAAAAGGTAAAGGAATTACGCGATAGAATGAACACTAAACAACAAAAAGAAGGCAGTAAAAATCCATAATCACCGCCCCTTGGTATATGGTAATTCTAATGATGATGTTCCTGATAATGTCAGCGCTTGGGCTACAAACTTCTTTAATTGCATATGACTGTGCAAACCCAGATGTGAATATGACCAGCTACTCGTTGTTAGACGTAACATCATGTTTACCATCTGTTAGAAATTTATCTATCAACGAAGTACCCATACAAGTACTACAACGGAACGCGAAAAGCTCTGCAATGATGGTGTACCAGTGCAAATTGATAATAAAAAGATCCATAAGACATTGTGGAATGCACTCTCATACATCAGATTACGAAAATGGATACTCTTATATAGTAAAGGATTTTACCCCAGAAGAATGCAGAAAAACACAACTAATGGGTGCGATTCCTCTAACCTTCAATACCGGACTTCATCAATTGAAACGGAATCATACTACAAGAGGCGAAACATTAGTTATTGGGAGCGTTCAATCTAGTTCCTGTAGCGGAGGAGTTTTCAAAACCCCAGAATATACATGGACAAATGCACTAGTGTATTTCGAATACGAAATTGCGCTATACAATTACGAAGCGTCAGTTGACACCGAAAACGATCAGATCATGTTACGGCATGGACTAATATGTCCTTATTCTCATGGGAAATGCCTCGATTCCGAAGATGGCTACTCGACGTGGGATGTGAGTATGAATCAACGATGCGAAGACACAGAATTTGAAGTGATTTTCGAAGGGAAGGTGAATAAAACAATCAACCTAGATGTTTCTAAGGATAAGAGAAAAGCAGTGTACACTTCAATTTCGGATACGCATTTGTTTTCTATTCGCACAAAGGATTCTGCAAAAATATGTGGCTACAATGGATATGGTACCGATCACCCTAGAATATTTATCTTAGAGGCAGCAGAATTCAAAGCACCGTTCACAAGAAAACCAACCACTGCTAAAAATCATGATATTTTCACGTACTTTAACTCGAAAATAACACTCGTCGAAAATTATGTCGGACAGAAATTGGATGAAGTATACAATTCAGTAATGACTGAAATGTGCAAGATTGATAAGGCATTGTTAGAGACCAAGCTTACATTGGCCAGAATTAATCCGACGGAATTCGTCAATAGTATAATGAAGCGAAGCGGATTTTCAGCAGTTGTCGCAGGCGAAGTATTACACGTATTAGAATGTAAACCAGTGTATGTTCAACCATTTGCCTCCGAAATATGCTATCAAGAGTTGCCAGTAAGATACGGAAACATTACTATGTTTTTGTCACCCGTAACACGCACGCTTCAGATGAGAGGGACCGAAATCGAATGCACGCCGTTATTACCAGCGAAATTCCAGTTCAACGGCAGATGGTATACATTTGATGGAAAATTTCGAGAAACTATCGCACCTCAGAAGTTGACAACGGATATAGGAACAAAATGGACTTACCCACCGCTACCGAGTTTAATGGAAGTGGAGTTTATGATGCGGACAGCCTAAAAAGATGAGGTCTATGATTTACGATCAAAGAAATCGCCGAATTGCATCGAATGTAGTACACAGAATATTAACAGGACAAAATCCCAGCATACAAGGATTTCACTTCGACGCATTAGTATCTGAAAAATAATCGACAATATGATTACAAAATATTGGGATAAATTACTCTCTTGGTCAACATGGCTAGGAAATATCACTTCAACCGCAATCGGTTTGTATTTGATTGGAAGAATCATAAAATTCGCCATAGATACCTTGATGCATGGACGAATATTGTACGAAATATATGGATTTAGTTGGCAACTAATTTGCTCCTTTTGGGATTCACTGACAACATTCCTTACTCATCGAAATACCCTGCGGAACATCGTGAAAACAGCGCCTAAAACATATGATGCCAAGACGTCTGGAGATCAATCTGATCCTCTGGAAATAACTCCGCTGACGGAAGCGGCACCTCTTCCAGCTGTTCGGGGACCAAAGAACTCTCATATCGCAATTCCGATGACAATCAAGGATTAAGGAAGTCGAATCAACCATCAAAGGCGCCGCTGTTAGAGACAGCCATCAGTTCCTGCTCAGAGGACCTATGAGCTATTATATCACAATTTCAAAAGCTGCCAAGGACAAGGGAGTCCTTATCAACCATCGAAGACGTCGCTGTTGGAGACGTTCGCTAGTTCGAGGACCCATGAACTATCATATCACAATTCACTCAAACACCAAGCAATGTAGGGCTCACCAACTGTATTCTCAACAATTCATGGACCAGGAAATCTTATATCACAAGTTCCAGAAACTACCAAGGACCTCTCAACACACCTGAAGGATGCGGTCGTTAGAAACGGCCTGACTCGCGGTACAAGGACCTATATACCATGAGGATGTACGAGACCAGACGTTTAATGCTATGTCATATGATAACAAATTCACTACAAATCAACCGATCTGTGAAGAAGAGTCATCAGATGCTGCACTCATGTATTACAATTATCACAAAAACATCAGCTCGAAAGGTGGTCGACCCGATCGCTAAGAAGTAGAATCAACAAGACTAAGTACTCCAGTGCAACGTAACCATATCACAATTGTATCAACCAAATCATCAAGTTAGATCAAAATTCCTACAGCCAGCTGACGAGATAGAGTTTCAACAGAAGGTGTACATCAACACGGCGAATAATAATAATAATAAGAGTGAATAATAGTGAATAATAACAAATTGTATTACATAAGATAAAATAGTAATATAAATATATATATTTTCGAAAATTTATATTGAATTTATACACAAATAAAATTACATGAAGATAGAAAGGAATAATTTACCAATAAAGAAGCTAGATAAAAAAAAATATAATAAAATATTTGGAAATAATTATAATGGCAAAAACGAAATTATAAAAAAAATAAATAAATAAATAAAAAAAAAAAAATTGGCCAGGAAACTTGTAGCAATGTAGCTTATCTCAAGAATTTTGGTAAATCTAACCGATTTACCGGGCCCGGAATGTTACGAACGCAACATTGCAAATTATTTACAATTCTATAACGGTTCTCGTAGGTCATTGCCCTTTCTATGCAAAATTAAATTCTCCGAAAAGGACATGCTAATTGAAACAAAAGCAACATAGGCTCGTATAGCATTGAATTAAAATTAAAGGCTCTACGCACCACGAGCAGTCCGCACCATAGCGTGCGCCTATCAAGCAGCACCCAGATTCGGGTCATTTTCCAATTCCTTTTTATTGCTGGCCCTCGCCACGCAACTCTAGCTCAGAATATGCACCGTACCACAGACGAGTCCTATCGCCTATTCCTTATCTCCACAGCAGCAGCGTGATGGTCCTAACGTGGAGAACGTAAGGACCAGGTCTAAAGCACCCGCGCACGCACCAAAGGTGCAATATAGTAATTCACGCTTGCGCTCGGTCGGATGCATGGTGCAGTCGTTCTTGGGAACGTATTGTAAGACACCAATACGACGTTTTATGGCGTCTCGAGATAAGCTAGTTTTTATTGGACATGCACTTCGATGGGAACGTTGCTTGTAGGCATTTTTTAACGGAAGTAATAAAAGTGTTAAATACCAACCAGAATCGTGATTAGAAGATGGCTATTCGAAATAGTTATACAGGCCCTATGCATTTACATTGATCCTTAGGATTTGAGCAAATAGAGATAAGAAATGTATTGGAAAGGCTCAGCTCAGAATTAGGAAATATGTGTAAATAAGATAACATGAGGTGCTCAGACCCACACATTAGAAATCAGGACACGTTAGGTTTCACCTCACCAATTTATGAAAGGACAAGAATAAGCTATAAGTGTAAAAGAGAAAAGGTGAGCTTAGGGCCTATGCGTGGGTAGTTTATACTGTATTTACATACTGAGCACCCATCTCGATTTTGACTATAAATAAGAAAAATGTGACCAGAATAAATCAGTTCGTTTCTTGATTGGAAAACGATCAAGTCGTGGATGATTATTCCTTCCGAAAATTCATCTTCAAGGAACTCAATTGAATAGCTCAGCTATTCAGGACAAGTCTCTCTCCAGGATTGACATACTGCCCCTCCATAGTCGGGCAAGTAGCACCTGGGCATTCTTAGCCTGAATCCTGAGTTATTCACCAGGGTCAAGTTCTAATACTTGCCAACCACTTCAAGTTTCTCTCCAAGATTGACATACTGCCCCTCCATAGTCGGGCATGTAGCACTTGGGCATTCTTGAGCTGGAAGCAAGAACCAGAACAAGTTTGAAACCAGCTACCGTCATTAGACGTTAGCTTGTTTCGAACATCATACCCACCAAGGCTCCTACCTACGTTCATTTCCAACAAAGTTACCCCCGCTCCCTCAATTCCTTCGGTTGGGATTGGCGTCGGTAACAAGAGGTGTAAAGAGAGTGTACGCACGTAGAGAGTAGAGATTAGGGAATTGCACGCACACTATAAAGCGAGTTAGAGGGAAACCAGAGGGAATGCTAGGCCTAGGCAAATGCAAGGAATAAAGAAAGTGCATTAAAATCCATGTAATCTTGATTGGGAGCTTCATGCATGGGAGGAATCAGAGCCGAAATAAAAATCTAAAGTTAAAGCGTTAGACTGGTTCAAATGACAATGCGTGCAGTTTGAATGTATTTAGTTGATGTCCTTTAAAGATTTTACTTGTCGCTTCGTGGTCGAGTTTAGTTCTTTGTTGTTGTTGTATTTACTGGGTACTCACCTGATTTGACTTTTGACCGGTTTCCAATCTTGGACGGGGTGAAACTAGGAAGAACTTTTTGGGTTGGTCCGATGAGGAAAACCCCGCCTGAATGACTTTGTTACCGGGCCGGAAATCGGAGGAATTTATTCAGGAAATCTCTTGGGATTAGTTGTGTCCGCTCGGAAACGAGAAGTACGACGGACGCATTTAGGTTAGCCAGTCAGCTTTCTCTTTAAGAAAAGTGACCCTTCCCCTAAGAAGGTCTCAAGCCGGGCAACGAAAACTTGTTGGGCGGTCTCCTTCCAGGAGTGGCGCATAAGCCGCCCAATTTTAAACCGGAAACGCGACTGGCCGACCCGTTATAACTTCCAAGACGATGTTGTGATAGAAGGTCCGGAAACCCTTGTGTTGTATACCAATCGACTCAGCTCGACGAATTGAGATGATGTCTGTTTGGGTGTTTTTTTTTTGACGTAGGATTACGTCTTTCCGGAACATAGAGGTTTATATACAGATTTTAAGGATTTTGGTGTTAATCGATCGACAAACTCTTTAAGATTTTGCTCAACTCGAAAAAATGAATTCAAGGTGCTAAACTATTGAAAAATTGAATTTTACTAGGCACTGAAAATCGGTAACAGACACAGACATCAAAATCGTGCAACTTACGGGCTCGACTCCAATCCTCAGTTCAATTAAATTTTCTCGGAGAGCGGGCACAACGATGACGCCCGTAGCAGCAGTGTCAGCAGAAAGCGGAACATCGAGAGGCCATCGCCAAAAGCAACAATCTTCGGATTATCGTTTAGCTACTGTTAGCGGCGCATTTTGGAAAGAAAATCGGTTCTTCTCAGGACCAAAATTTTATGAGAAGAAAGAGGCAAAAATGGCATCGATTACGGTCCCCGGATACCAGTGGCGCCACTGAAAATGTTTTCTTAACAGTGGCTATTTAGCAGAAAAGTGAAATTTTTACGCAAGATACGGACTATCGTTTGTTTGCTATGAATGATTAGAAAGGCGCATTGTGGATCAAAATAGATTCTTGTCAAATCTATCATTGTACACAAAAGAAGGTAGAGCCGAAATATTTTCTTCAAAGTGCACATCATAACCGCATGGCGACGGTAGAAAGATGGAATAGATAGCAGTAAAAGTGCGGGAAGTAAACAATGATGACGTCTCACATCATTGAGTTGCGTTAGCAGTCAAATGAGATTTTCCCAAGATTCTGATTTCGGTATACCTGCTGTTTATTATTGGAAAGGCGCGTCATTGGAAACAAAATCATCTTTTTACACGATAGAAGGTTGAGCCGAGACAAAAATCTGCAAAAAATGCAAATCATAATCACTTTGTGACGGGCAAAATTCTTTGTCGGTAGCAGCCCATGCGTTCCTTGCATGGAGACGTTGCAAAACAATGTATTAGAATGGATGACGTCTATCATGTTCCAGCGGCAAATCATAAATTGGCTGAAAGTGGCATCAGCAGTGGAAATTCATTTCAAAATTTTGATTTCCGGCGCGCGCGGTACGAAAATTCCTCTCCTCTTTGAGTGGGACTGTGGCCCTGAAAAGGGCCGTTTTAAGCAAAGCTACTTCCTCTTTCATTCACTAGGAGCTGACTTACTTGGTGACGCCTTTGAAACCCTCCGAAACGGCGGGCTTGGCGAGCTCGACACGCACGAAGATGTCGTTTACGAGGCTGTTTATAATGCTCGACGCCCTCGATGAGACGTCCTTGATGATGTTTCTCTGAGCCTTGCTGCCGCCGCTCGTAGCAATTAACGTTGCTGCCACCGCCCGTAGCAACCATCATTGCTGTTGCCTTCTCCGCAGCCTTTCCACCGCCGGTGATGTCTGGTTGCCGCTGCGATGCAATTGTCCTGCCGATTTTCCGAGAAAACGACACTTCGGCTGGTTAGAATACGTTTGCATGGAGTCCGAGGCTCCGCCCATTTGGGAGCCGTATCATTGGCATCGGCTTGCTTGCTCCGCCTTTCTTTCGTTCGATGTCAGTGTTTTCGTACATAACCAGGGACTCTTCTTCTTCTTCTTCTTCAAAGTACAAATTATTATCGCTTGGTGTCGACAGCAGCGGAAGCGCTCTTCGGAGGGGGATGCTGCGAAAATTGATTCGCATGGGCATGAATGGTGTCTATCGCGTTTTAGTGATAACTTATCGAGTGACTGACATCGCTGCTTGTGATTGGGAAGGTGCATTACTGGAAACAAATGGGTTCTTTTCAGAATCATAATTTCACAAGACAGAAGATTGTGCCGAGACAAATATTTTTCAAAGTTCAAATCATAAGCCGTGTTGCTGCTTGTGATTGGATAGGCGTATTGTGGAAAACAAATTGGTTCAACAAATCATATTGCATGGGAGAAGTTTGAGCTAAGATAGTGTGTTTTGTATAAACATATCCTAAACACATGCTACTTGAATTTTATACTACTATGCTATTGTTGTTTATAGTACGCTTGGCTATAATTTTTCATTTAATCTTTTATGTTTTTACATGTCTTATTGTACTTGGTACAGTAATTCTAAATACGAATGCATCTGTCAATTATGTATATCTGCCTGTCAATAAGGATTAAGCTTTCCGTGTTACAATTTCTTCGAGTAGAATTCAACCTAATCCGTGCTGAGACAGTCGTTAACTCTTATCATGACGATTCCGACGCAGGTGAAAATGTTGTGATGCAGTCCGCAAGAGCAGATGTCGATGATGAGCGTTGTGACGTTGAAGAAAACGTGTCTGCTGTCGCTGATGATGGCGAACATATTTTCTTCGCTTTTAACACAAGACAAACCCAATTTCGATCGGGCTGATCGGGAGTTCTGATCGGAAGGATTTTCGGCGTGTGCTATGTGTCGAACAAGCCTGAACCGCGGATTAATTCTCACATTGTCGCAATCAAATGGCTTTACATATCCCAAGTTTCCGTCCAATTTGCATCCGCTGGACTCACTCACCACAAGACTTGTGCCTCCCAGGATCAATTTCATGCAGTTTTGTCGTTTGCACCATACTGCAGGTTTGTGGAAAAGTTATTTTACTTAAAAATTTATTACATCAAATAAATAAATGATTATCCTAATCTATTTTCATTAACATGCCACAGGTAATTTGGCAATTATCGGCCAAATTATCAACATTCCAGTCGACGTGGCCCAGATGGTAGGCGTACTTCCTCGCCAACTGGATGACGACTATGCTATCAATGTGTGCATTCATATTACACAAATCAAGTTACTTGCCCGGCTACGTGAAGAAAGGTACCGTTAAAGCATGGCTGGACTATCTGGTTACTACACCGCTCTACAGGCGGAATGGAATTGTTTTCAATGAAAAAAACTTGGCTGCGATCGGACAGAGCAGACGGATATTTCGGACGAACGTAGGGCAGTAGACCTTGAAGTCGTCGACAAGATGAATGAGGTAGAAATGATGATTGGACAACAACATACACTCATGTGGAATGAAGTCAAGTGTCTGGAACTTGCACCGGCACAAAATCAGAAACCGCTTTCCATTATCTATGATGAGTTTGCTGAGGAGCTATCTTTCCACGATATTGTCGGTGTAGCACCAAATTAGAATTCCTTTACCTTTAAATGCATGGGCACTGCCAACATAACAAGGGCGCAGTCCGCAATATCGCAATATCAACGCCAGAGAACATATTCAGAATTTCAAAATAAAATCTATTACACTTCCGTAATCCTACGTCCAATTGGCGGTCGTGTCTCGGATACAACCCTCTACTTTTTTTTCTTCTTTAACCCTCTAAGACCCGGGACGAACGGATTTTTTTCAAATGGCTCGCATTCAGCACCTGATCGTCGGAATTCCTCGCGGTTTCGTTTGTGCTCAATGGGAATAGCTATATTTTTGCTTTGATACATTTTAAAATAGAAATTTTGTCCAGGTCCGAGTTAGTGCTAAAAATAAGTGTGCGCGGGGGTGTTTTTCCTATAATTCAAACATCTCTTCAATATTCTGGACGTGTTCATGCCCAAAATTTATCAAATCACCCATCAAACCAACCCAAAAAGATATTTGTAAAGATTTTTAGTCGATTCCGATGTTTTCACCATTTGAGTAGGGCAAGATTGACTGAATTCAAGGCCGCATTCAGGGGTTTCAATGGTAGAGTATGGGCTAAAAATTCAATTACAATAAAATTTGTATGAGGTAATAAGCATGCGGCTGCACAAATTTTACAAATCAGGAGGTTTAAATATTTAATTTTCAATTGAAATTGACCTTCTGAAATTCTTATCAGGGCCGGATGTAGGGGTCAAAATGGGGGTAACTAAGGGCCATATCACCAATTGCAATGAAACTGGGCATGCGACTGCTCAAACTTCATGAAAACACATCAGGAGCTCAAAGAACTCTGTTTGAATTTGAAATTGACCTTCTGAATTTTGACCAGGGCCGGGTTCAGGGGTCCAAATGGGGAGAGCAAGGGCCATATCACCAAAAGCAATGAAACTGGGCATGCGACTGCTCAAACATCATGGAAATACATCAGGAGCTCAAAGAAATCTGTTTCAAATGGAAATTGATCTTCTGAATTTTTTACCAGGGCCGGATTCAGGAGTGAAAATGGAGAGGGCAGGGGCCACATCACCAATTGCAATGAAACAGGGCTTGTGACTGCTCAAACTTCATGAAAACACATCAGGAGCTCAAAGAATTCTGCTCGAACTTCAAATTGTCTTTCCGAAATTTTGACCAGGGCCGGATTCAGGGGTCCATATGGGGAGAGCAAGGGCCATATCACCAAAAGCAATGAAACTGGGCAGTGGGCATGCGACTGATCAAACTTCATGAAAATACATCAGGATCTCAAAGAACTCTGTTTAAATTTGAAATTGACCTTCTGGAATTTTGACCAGGGCCGGATTCAGGGAAGAAAATATGAAGAGCAGGGGCCATATCACCAATAGCAATGAAACTGGACATGCGACTGCTCAAACATCATGAAGACACTTCAGGAGCTCAAAGTATTCTGTTTGAACTTGAAATTGCTCTTATACAAATTTCAGGAATTTCTCCGGAAAATCCTCCGGGAATTCCTCTAGAAGTTCCTCCGGGAATTCCTCCAAAAGTTCCTCCAGGAATTCCTCCGGAAGTTCTTCCAGGAATTCCTCTGGAAGTTCCTCCAGGAATTCCTCCAGAAGTTCCTCCGGGAATTCCTCCAAAAGTTCCTCCAGGAATTCCTCCGGAAGTTCCTCCAGGAATTCCTCCGGAAGTTCCTCCAGGATTTCCTCCGGAAGTTCCTCCTGGAATTCCTCCGGAAGTTCCTCCAGGAATTCCTCCGGAAGTTCCTCCAGGAATTCCTCCGGAAGTTCCTCCAGGATTTCCTCCGGAAGTTCCTCCAGGAATTCCTCCGGAAGTTCCTCCAGGAATTCCTCCGGAAGTTCCTCCAGGAATTCCTCCGGAAGTTCCTCCAGGAAATCCTCCGGAAGTTCCTCCAGAAATTCCTCCGGAAGTTCCTCCAGGAATTCCTCCAGAAGATCCTGCAGGAATTCCTCCGGAAGTTCCTCCAGGAATTCCTCCGGAAGTTCCTCCAGGAATTCCTCCAGAAGTTCCTCCAGGAATTCCTCCGGAAGTTCCTTCAGGAATTCCTCCAAAAGTTCCTCCAGGAATTCCTCCGGAAGTTCTTCCAGGAATTCCTCTGGAAGTTCCTCCAGGAATTCCTCCAGAAGTTCCTCCGGGAATTCCTCCAAAAGTTCCTCCAGGAATTCCTCCGGAAGTTCCTCCAGGAATTCCTCCGGAAGTTCCTCCAGGATTTCCTCCGGAAGTTCCTCCTGGAATTCCTCCGAAAGTTCCTCCAGGAATTCCTCCGGAAGTTCCTCCAGGATTTCCTCCGGAAGTTCCTCCAGAAATTCCTCCGGAAGTTCCTCCAGGAATTCCTCCAGAAGTTCCTGCAGGAATTCCTCCGGAAGTTCCTCCAGGAATTCCTCCGGAAGTTCCTCCAGGAATTCCTCCGGAAGTTCCTCCAGGAATTCCTCCGGAAGTTCCTCCAGGAATTCTTCCGGAAGTTCCTCCAGGAATTCCTCCAGAAGTTCCTCCAGGAATTCCTCCGGAAGTTCCTCCAGGAATTCCTCCGGAAGTTCCTCCAGGAATTCCTCCGGAAGTTCCTCCAGGAATTCCTCCGGAAGTTCCTCCAGGAATTCCTCCGGAAGTTCCTCCAGGAATTCCTCCGGAAGTTCCTCCAGGAATTCCTCCGGAAGTTCCTCCAGGAATTCCTCCGGAAGTTCCTCCAGGAATTCCTCCGGAAGTTCCTCCAGGAATTCCTCGGAAGTTCCTCCAGGAATTCCTCGGAAGTTCCTCCAGGAATTCCTCCGGAAGTTCCTCCAGGAATTCCTCCGGAAGTTCCTCAGGAATTCCTCCGGAAGTTCCTCAGGAATTCCTCCGGAAGTTCCTCAGGAATTCCTCGGAAGTTCCTCAGGAATTCCTCCGGAAGTTCCTCCAGGAATTCCTCCGGAAGTTCCTCCAGGAATTCCTCGGAAGTTCCTCCAGGAATTCCTCCGGAAGTTCCTCCAGGAATTCCTCCGGAAGTTCCTCCAGGAATTCCTCGGAAGTTCCTCCAGGAATTCCTCCGGAAGTTCCTCCAGGAATTCCTCCGGAAGTTCCTCCAGGAATTCCTCGGAAGTTCCTCAGGAATTCCTCGGAAGTTCCTCCAGGAATTCCTCCGGAAGTTCCTCAGGAATTCCTCCGGAAGTTCCTCAGGAATTCCTCCGGAAGTTCCTCCAGAAACTTCTAGGATGAATTCTTGGAGGAACATCCGAAGTAATTCCTGGTGGAATTTCCGAAGGAATTTTTGGTGGAACTTTTGAAAGAAATTCCTGGTAGAACTTCCGAAAGAAATCCCGGTGGAACATCCGAAGGAATTCATGGAGGAACTTCTGAAAGAATTCCTGGTGGAACTTCTGAAAGAATTCCTGGTGGAACTTCCGGAGGAATTCCTGGAGGAACTTCCGAAGGAATTCCTGGAGGAACTTCCGGTGGAATTCCTTGTGGAGCTTCCGGAGGAATTCCTGGAGGAACTTCCGGAGGAATTCCTGGAGGAACTTCCGGAGGAATTCCTGGAGGAACTTCCGGAGGAATTCCTGGAGGAACTTCCGGAGGAATTCCTGGAGGATTTTCCGGAGGAATTCCTGGAGGAACTTCCGGAGGAATTCCTGGAGGAACTTCCGGAGAAATTCCTGGAGGAACTTCCGGAGGAATTCCTGGAGGAACTTCCGGAGGAATTCCTGGAAGAACTTCCGGAGGAACTTCCGGAGGAATTCCTGGAGGAACTTCCGGAGAAATTCCTGGAGGAACTTCCGGAGGAATTCCTGGAGGAACTTCCGGAGGAATTCCTGGAGGAACTTCCGGAGGAATTCCTGGAGGAACTTCCGGAGGAATTCCTGGAGGAACTTCCGGAGGAATTCCTGGAGGAACTTCCGGAGGAATTCCTGGAGGAACTTCGGAGGAATTCCTGGAGGAACTTCGGAGGAATTCCTGGAGGAACTTCCGGAGGAATTCCTGGAGGAACTTCGGAGGAATTCCTGGAGGAACTTCCGGAGGAATTCCTGGAGGAACTTCGGAGGAATTCCTGGAGGAACTTCCGGAGGAATTCCTGGAGGAACTTCCGGAGGAATTCCTGGAGGAACTTCCGGAGGAATTCCTGGAGGAACTTCGGAGGAATTCCTGGAGGAACTTCCGGAGGAATTCCTGGAGGAACTTCCGGAGGAATTCCTGGAGGAACTTCCGGAGGAATTCCTGGAGGAACTTCGGAGGAATTCCTGGAGGAACTTCGGAGGAATTCCTGGAGGAACTTCCGGAGGAATTCCTGGAGGAACTTCCGGAGGAATTCCTGGAGGAACTTCCAGGAGGAATTCCTGGAGGAACTTCGGAGGAATTCCTGGAGGAACTTCGGAGGAATTCCTGGAGGAACTTCGGAGGAATTCCTGGAGGAACTTCGGAGGAATTCCTGGAGGAACTTCGGAGGAATTCCTGGAGGAACTTCGGAGGAATTCCTGGAGGAACTTCCGGAGGAATTCCTGGAGGAACTTCCGGAGGAATTCCTGGAGGAACTTCCGGAGGAATTCCTGGAGGAACTTCCGGAGGAATTCCTGGAGGAACTTCGGAGGAATTCCTGGAGGAACTTCCGGAGGAATTCCTGGAGGAACTTCCGGAGGAATTCCTGGAGGAACTTCGGAGGAATTCCTGGAGGAACTTCGGAGGAATTCCTGGAGGAACTTCGGAGGAATTCCTGGAGGAACTTCCGGAGGAATTCCTGGAGGAACTTCCGGAGGAATTCCTGGAGGAACTTCGGAGGAATTCCTGGAGGAACTTCCGGAGGAATTCCTGGAGGAACTTCGGAGGAATTCCTGGAGGAACTTCGGAGGAATTCCTGGAGGAACTTCCGGAGGAATTCCTGGAGGAACTTCCGGAGGAATTCCTGGAGGAACTTCCGGAGGAATTCCTGGAGGAACTTCCGGAGGAATTCCTGGAGGAACTTCGAGGAATTCCTGGAGGAACTTCCGGAGGAATTCCTGGAGGAACTTCGGAGGAATTCCTGGAGGAACTTCCGGAGGAATTCCTGGAGGAACTTCCGGAGGAATTCCTGGAGGAACTTCCGGAGGAATTCCTGGAGGAACTTCCGGAGGAATTCCTGGAGGAACTTCCGGAGGAATTCCTGGAGGAACTTCCGGAGGAATTCCTGGAGGAACTTCCGGAGGAATTCCAGGAGGAGCTTCCGGAGGAATTCCTGGAGGAACTTCCGGAGGAACTTCCGGAGGAACTTCCGGAGGAACTTCCGGAGGAATTCCGGGAGGAACTTCCGTGCAGAAAATTGTTGTAACTAAATTTTAAAATGGCTATATCTCAGTGGTTTTTCAACCGATTTTCTCAGTTTTTTCATCAACCTCTTAGCCATCTCTTTTAGTTTCTGTATTGTATCTAGGGAAATATTGTATCTAGGGATGTTCAATTTTTCACTAGAGCTGTGGGAGTAAAGCAACGGATTAAGAAAAATGCGATTTTGAAGATATACTTATATTTCATTACCAAAAATGATATCTATTCATATAGTGATGATGGAAATGATAAAATAACAAATAAAAGACATCACCTGGAACATAAGAACACATTTTGAGCATCCCTACTATGCATACGATGATAAATAGGTACCTTTAGGAACCACTTTATACTACAGGATGTATGAAGCTTCAGAAATTGTTTTCAAGCATGTTGTCTACTGTGAACTTGTTAAAATAAATGTAAACTATATACGAAGCATGTGTGATAATGAATTATGATGTTCTAGGATCTCCGAACTGTACTGGAATTTGAATCAAATGGTCTACCGGAGCAACCAAGGCTTCCATGATGCCCCCAGCGGCAGTATAAACACAATTATGTCCTCCGAGTATTTGTCTTTCACTTGCGTCTAAAATCCAAACATATGAGATGTTGTAAGTTCTCCAAATTGTCCTGGAGTTTGAATCAAATGGTCTACCGAATCAACGAAGGCTTCCATGATGCTCCCAGCCACGGTATCAACCCAATTATGTCCTCCGAGTATTTATCTTTCACTTGCGTCTCAAATCGAGGCATTTGAGATGTTCTAAGAACTCCGAATTATCCTGGATTTTGAGTAAAATGGTCTATCGAATCAACCAAGGCTTCCATGATGTCCTCAGTCGCAGTATAAACCCATTTATGTCCTCCGAATAATTGTCTTCCACCTTCTGCAGGAACTTCCGGAGGAATTCCTGGAGGAACTTCCGGAGGAAATCCTGGAGGAACTTCCGGAGGAATTCCTGGAGGAACTTTTGGAGGAATTCCTGGAGGAGCTTGCGGGGGAATTCCTGGAGGATTTTCCGGAGAAATTCCTGGAGGAACTTCCGGAGGAATTCCTGGAGTAACTTCCTGAGGAATTCCTGGAGGAACTTCCGGAGGAATTCCTGGAAGAACTACCGGAGGAATTTCTGGAGGAACTTTTGGAGAACTCCTGAAGGAACTTTCGGAGTATTCCTGGAGGGACTTCGGAGGAATTCCTGGAGGAACTTCCGGAGGAATTCCTGGAGGAACTTCCGGAGGAATTCCTGGAGGAACTTTTGGAGAAATTCCCGGAGGAACTTCTAGAGGAATTCCTGGAGGATTTTCCGGAGATATTCCTGAAATTTGTATAAGAGCAATTTCAAGTTCAAACAGAATACTTTGAGCTCCTGAAGTGTTTTCATGATGTTTGAGCAGTCGCATGCCCAGTTTCATTGCTATTGGTGATATGGCCCCTGCTCTTCATATTTTCACCCCTGAATCCGGCCCTGGTCAAAATTCCAGAAGGTCAATTTCAAATTTAAACAGAGTTCTGTGAGATCCTGATGTATTTTCATGAAGTTTGATCAGTCGCATGCCCACTGCCCAGTTTCATTGCTTTTGGTGATATGGCCCTTGCTCTCCCCATATGGACCCCTGAATCCGGCCCTGGTCAAAATTTCGGAAAGGCAATTTGAAGTTCGAGCAGAATTCTTTGAGCTCCTGATGTGTTTGTTGTTGTTTTGGAGGAACTTCCGGAGGAATTCCTGGAGGAACTTCCGGAGGAATTCCTCCGGAAGTTCCTCCAGGAATTCCTCCGGAAGTTCCTCCAGGAATTCCTCCGGAAGTTCCTCCAGGAATTCCTCCGGAAGTTCCTCCAGGAATTCCTCCGGAAGTTCCTCCAGGAATTCCTCCGGAAGTTCCTCCAGACATTCCTCCGGAAGTTCCTCCAGGAATTCCTCCGGAAGTTCCTCCAGGAATTCCTCCGGAAGTTCCTCCAGGAATTCCTCCGGAAGTTCCTCCAGGAATTCCTCCGGAAGTTCCTCCAGGAATTCCTCCGGAAGTTCCTCCAGGAATTCCTCCGGAAGTTCCTCCAGAAACTTCTAGGATGAATTCTTGGAGGAACATCCGAAGTAATTCCTGGTGGAATTTCCGAAGGAATTTTTGGTGGAACTTTTGAAAGAAATTCCTGGTAGAACTTCCGAAAGAAATCCCGGTGGAACTTCCGAAGGAATTCATGGAGGAACTTCTGAAAGAATTCCTGGTGGAACTTCTGAAAGAATTCCTGGTGGAACTTCCGGAGGAATTCCTGGAGGAACTTCCGAAGGAATTCCTGGAGGAACTTCCGGAGGAATTCCTTGTGGAGCTTCCGGAGGAATTCCTGGAGGAACTTCCGGAGGAATTGCTGGAGGAACTTCCGGAGGAATTCCTGGAGGAACTTCCGGAGGAATTCCTGGAGGATTTTCCGGAGGAATTCCTGGAGGAACTTCCGGAGGAATTCCTGGAGGAACTTCCGGAGAAATTCCTGGAGGAACTTCCGGAGGAATTCCTGGAGGAACTTCCGGAGGAATTCCTGGAGGAACTTCCGGAGGAATTCCTGGAGAACGTTCGGGCGCGATTCGGGGAGGAGCGTAGGTCGGGGTGGCTGGCGGAACTTCCGGAGGAATTCCTGGAGGAACTTCCGGAGGAATTCCTGGAGGAACTTCCGGAGGAATTCCTGGAGGAACTTCCGGAGGAATTCCTGGAGGAACTTCCGGAGGAATTCCTGGAGGAACTTCCGGAGGAATTCCTGGAGGAACTTCCGGAGGAATTCCTGGAGGAACTTCCGGAGGAATTCCTGGAGGAACTTCCGGAGGAATTCCTGGAGGAACTTCCGGAGGAATTCCTGGAGGAACTTCGGAGGAATTCCTGGAGGAACTTCCGGAGGAATTCCTGGAGGAACTTCGGAGGAATTCCTGGAGGAACTTCCGGAGGAATTCCTGGAGGAACTTCGGAGGAATTCCTGGAGGAACTTCCGGAGGAATTCCTGGAGGAACTTCGGAGGAATTCCTGGAGGAACTTCCGGAGGAATTCCTGGAGGAACTTCCGGAGGAATTCCTGGAGGAACTTCCGGAGGAATTCCTGGAGGAACTTCCGGAGGAATTCCTGGAGGAACTTCCGGAGGAATTCCTGGAGGAACTTCCGGAGGAATTCCTGGAGGAACTTCGGAGGAATTCCTGGAGGAACTTCCGGAGGAATTCCTGGAGGAACTTCCGGAGGAATTCCTGGAGGAACTTCCGGAGGAATTCCTGGAGGAACTTCCGGAGGAATTCCTGGAGGAACTTCCGGAGGAACTTCCGTGCAGAAAATTGTTGTAACTAAATTTTAAAATGGCTATATCTCAGTGGTTTTTCAACCGATTTTCTCAGTTTTTTCATCAACCTCTTAGCCATCTCTTTTAGTTTCTGTATTGTATCTAGGGAAATATTGTATCTAGGGATGTTCAATTTTTCACTAGAGCTGTGGGAGTAAAGCAACGGATTATGAAAAATGCGATTTTGGAGATATACTTATATTTCATTACCAAAAATGATATCTATTCATATAGTGATGATGGAAATGATAAAATAACAAATAAAAGACATCACCTGGAACATAAGAACACATTTTGAGCATCCCTACTATGCATACGATGATAAATAGGTACCTTTAGGAACCACTTTATACTACAGGATGTATGAAGCTTCAGAAAATGTTTTCAAGCATGTTGTCTACTGTGAACTTGTTAAAATAAATGTAAACTATATACGAAACATGTGTGATAATGAATTATGATGTTCTAGGATCTCCGAACTGTACTGGAATTTGAATCAAATGGTCTACCGGAGCAACCAAGGCTTCCATGATGCCCCCAGCGGCAGTATAAACACAATTATGTCCTCCGAGTATTTGTCTTTCACTTGCGTCTAAAATCCAAACATATGAGATGTTGTAAGTTCTCCAAATTGTCCTGGAGTTTGAATCAAATGGTCTACCGAATCAACGAAGGCTTCCATGATGCTCCCAGCCACGGTATCAACCCAATTATGTCCTCCGAGTATTTATCTTTCACTTGCGTCTCAAATCGAGGCATTTGAGATGTTCTAAGAACTCCGAATTATCCTGGATTTTGAGTAAAATGGTCTATCGAATCAACCAAGGCTTCCATGATGTCCTCAGTCGCAGTATAAACCCATTTATGTCCTCCGAATAATTGTCTTCCACCTTCTGCAGGAACTTCCGGAGGAATTCCTGGAGGAACTTCCGGAGGAATTCCTGGAGGAACTTCCGGAGGAATTCCTGGAGGAACTTCCGGAGGAATTCCTGGAGGAACTTCCGGAGGAATTCCTGCAGGAACTTCCGGAGGAAGTCCTGGAGGAACTTCCGGAGGAATTCCTGGAGGAACTTCCGGAGGAATTCCTGGAGGAACTTCCGGAGGAATTCCTGGAGGAACTTCCGGAGGAATTCCTGGAGGAACTTCCGGAGGAATTCCTGGAGGAACTTCCGGAGGAATTCCTGGAGGAACTTCCGGAGGAATTCCTGGAGGAACTTCCGGAGGAATTCCTGGAGGAGCTTCCGGAGGAATTCCTGGAGGAACTTCCGGAGGAACTTCCGTGCAGAAAATTGTTGTAACTAAATTTTAAAATGGCTATATCTCAGTGGTTTTTCAACCGATTTTCTCAGTTTTTTCATCAACCTCTTAGCCATCTCTTTTAGTTTCTGTATTGTATCTAGGGAAATATTGTATCTAGGGATGTTCAATTTTTCACTAGAGCTGTGGGAGTAAAGCAACGGATTATGAAAAATGCGATTTTGGAGATATACTTATATTTCATTACCAAAAATGATATCTATTCATATAGTGATGATGGAAATGATAAAATAACAAATAAAAGACATCACCTGGAACATAAGAACACATTTTGAGCATCCCTACTATGCATACGATGATAAATAGGTACCTTTAGGAACCACTTTATACTACAGGATGTATGAAGCTTCAGAAAATGTTTTCAAGCATGTTGTCTACTGTGAACTTGTTAAAATAAATGTAAACTATATACGAAACATGTGTGATAATGAATTATGATGTTCTAGGATCTCCGAACTGTACTGGAATTTGAATCAAATGGTCTACCGGAGCAACCAAGGCTTCCATGATGCCCCCAGCGGCAGTATAAACACAATTATGTCCTCCGAGTATTTGTCTTTCACTTGCGTCTAAAATCCAAACATATGAGATGTTGTAAGTTCTCCAAATTGTCCTGGAGTTTGAATCAAATGGTCTACCGAATCAACGAAGGCTTCCATGATGCTCCCAGCCACGGTATCAACCCAATTATGTCCTCCGAGTATTTATCTTTCACTTGCGTCTCAAATCGAGGCATTTGAGATGTTCTAAGAACTCCGAATTATCCTGGATTTTGAGTAAAATGGTCTATCGAATCAACCAAGGCTTCCATGATGTCCTCAGTCGCAGTATAAACCCATTTATGTCCTCCGAATAATTGTCTTCCACCTTCTGCAGGAACTTCCGGAGGAATTCCTGGAGGAACTTCCGGAGGAAATCCTGGAGAAACTTCCGGAGGAATTCCTGGAGGAACTTTTGGAGGAATTCCCGGAGGAACTTCCGGAGGAATTCCTGGAGGATTTTCCGGAGAAATTCCTGGAGGAACTTCCGGAGGAATTCCTGGAGGAACTTCCTGAGGAATTCCTGGAGGAACTTCCGGAGGAATTCCTGGAAGAACTACCGGAGGAATTTCTGGAGGAACTTTTGGAGGAATTCCTGGAGGAACTTCCGGAGGAATTCCTGGAGGAACTTCCGGAGGAATTCCTGGAGGAACTTCCGGAGGAATTCCTGGAGGAACTTCCGGAGGAATTCCTGGAGGAACTTTTGGAGGAATTCCCGGAGGAACTTCTAGAGGAATTCCTGGAGGATTTTCCGGAGATATTCCTGAAATTTGTATAAGAGCAATTTCAAGTTCAAACAGAATACTTTGAGCTCCTGAAGTGTTTTCATGATGTTTGAGCAGTCGCATGCCCAGTTTCATTGCTATTGGTGATATGGCCCCTGCTCTTCATATTTTCACCCCTGAATCCGGCCCTGGTCAAAATTCCAGAAGGTCAATTTCAAATTTAAACAGAGTTCTGTGAGATCCTGATGTATTTTCATGAAGTTTGATCAGTCGCATGCCCACTGCCCAGTTTCATTGCTTTTGGTGATATGGCCCTTGCTCTCCCCATATGGACCCCTGAATCCGGCCCTGGTCAAAATTTCGGAAAGGCAATTTGAAGTTCGAGCAGAATTCTTTGAGCTCCTGATGTGTTTTCATGAAATTTGAGCAGTCGCAAGCCCTGTTTCATTGCAATTGGTGATGTGGCCCCTGCCTTCCCCATTTTCACTCCTAGATCCGGCCCTGGTTGAAATTTCAGAAGATCAATTTCCATTTGAAACAGATTTCTTTGAGTTCCTGAAGTGTTTCCATGATGTTTGAGCAGTCGCATGTCCAGTTTCATTGCTATTGGTGATATGGCCCCTGCTCTTCATATTTTCACCCCTGAATCCGGCCCTGGTCAAAATTCCAGAAGGTCAATTTCAAATTTAAACAGAGTTCTTTGAGATCCTGATGTATTTTCATGAAGTTTGATCAGTCGCATGCCCACTGCCCAGTTTCATTGCTTTTGGTGATATGGCCCTTGCTCTCCCCATATGGTCCCCTGAATCCGGCCCTGGTCAAAATTTCGGAAAGGAAATTTGAAGTTCGAGCAGAATTCTTTGAGCTCCTGATGTGTTTTCATGAAATTTGAGCAGTCGCAAGCCCTGTTTCATTGCAATTGGTGATGTGGCCCCTGCCTTCCCCATTTTCACTCCTAGATCCGGCCCTGGTTGAAATTTCAGAAGATCAATTTCCATTTGAAACAGATTTCGTTGAGCTCCTGAAGTGTTTCCATGATGTTTGAGCAGTCGCATGTCCAGTTTCATTGCTATTGGTGATATGGCCCCTGCTCTTCATATTTTCACCCCTGAATCCGGCCCTGGTCAAAATTCCAGAAGGTCAATTTCAAATTTAAACAGAGTTCTTTGAGATCCTGATGTATTTTCATGAAGTTTGATCAGTCGCATGCCCACTGCCCAGTTTCATTGCTTTTGGTGATATGGCCCTTGCTCTCCCCATATGGACCCCTAAATCCGGCCCTGGTCAAAATTTCGGAAAGGCAATTTGAAGTTCGAGCAGAATTCTTTGAGCTCCTGATGTGTTTTCATGAAATTTGAGCAATCGCAAGCCCTGTTTCATTGCAATTGGTGATGTGGCCCCTGCCTTCCCCATTTTCACTCCTGAATCCGGCCCTGGTAAAAAATTCAGAAGATCAATTTCCATTTGAAACAGATTTCTTTGAGCTCCTGATGTATTTCCATGATGTTTGAGCAGTCGCATGCCCAGTTTCATTGCTTTTGGTGATATGGCCCTTGCTCTCCCCATTTGGACCCCTGAAACCGGCCCTGGTCAAAATTCAGAAGGTCAATTTCAAATTCAAACAGAGTTCTTTGAGCTCCTGATGTGTTTTCATGAAGTTTGAGCAGTCGCAAGCCCAGTTTCATTGCAATTGGTGATATGGCCCCTGGTTACCCCCATTTTGACCCCTACATCCGGCCCTGATAAGAATTTCAGAAGGTCAATTTCAATTGTAAATTAAATATTTAAACCTCCTGATTTGTAAAATTTGTGCAGCCGCATGCTTATTACCTCATGCAAATTTTATTGTAATTGAATTTTTAGCCCATACTCTACCATTGTAACCCCTGAATGCGGCCCTGAATTCAGTCAATCCTGCCCTACTTAAATGGTGAAAACATCGGAATCGATTAAAAATCTTTACAAATATCTTTTTGGGTTGGTTTGATGGGTGATTTGATAAATTTTGGGCATGAACACGTCCAGAATATTGAAGAGATGTTTGAATTATAGGAAAAACACCCCCGCGCACACTTATTTTTAGCAATAACTCGGCCCTGAACGAAAATTTCTATTTGAAAATGTATCAGAGCAAAAATATAGCTATTCCCATTGAGCACAAACGAAACCGCGAGGAATTCCGACAATCAGGTGCTGAATGCGAGCCATTTAAAAAAAAATCCGTTCGTCCCGGGTCTTAGAGGGTTAAGCAATGGAGGGGGAATCTGCTCAACAGACATCCTGTGTTGTCCAGGAAGTGCGGGGTTAGGGATCACCTCCAACAGCAAACGAAGGAGGCAGGACTACATCCCCGACCCGCTAAACCGTTTCCATTGCCGCCAAGCCCATAGTCCCTTCGGTACAACCAGAAAGTAATGCTTCAATAATGATGATGCCGCGTGCACCCCAAATTGACCTTTCTGCGATAGGGCCTATTCCCCAACACACAGAGGGACTTGCCGACCCTTTGCCTACGCCTACCTCAGCCTTGACGAGGACCCCTTTCCGTCCTCGGGCTCAGAACCCGCCCGGTTGACCGACGCCGCGAAAGCGACGATACCATGTTGTTCTTCACGCGGTCACTTGTTCGATAAAAGGATCGAGTTCGACCACAGAGCATGACTACCGATATGACCCATGAAGCCGACTCCGATCCCTTGGACCACCTCTTATTTGCGCCTGAACTAGCCATCCTTGAGTCCACGCGCCACCTTCTGTGTAGCTCCGAGACAATTTGGGTGATAGCCGATAAAACGGCGTTCCAGCCAACTTCATCTTTACACATCCTCCGAACTAGGTTGTCCGGGGTAGTATCCAGACCACATGTGGCAAGCATTATTTATTTTCAGACTAAGGCCGGAGTGGCCTGTGCTGCACATAAAAGACTTCTCCATTCAGCTCGGTTCATGGCTGCACTTCGCCAACCACGCAGTCTGCGGAGGGTCCGCAAGTCGTCCTCCACCTGATCGATCCACCTTGCCCGCTGTGCACCTCGCCTTCTTGTTCCCGTCGGATCGTTGTCGAGAACCATTTTCACCGGATTACTGTCCGACATTCTGGCTACGTGCCCGGCCCACCGCAGTCTTCCGATTTTCGCGGTGTGAACGATGGATGGTTCTCCCAACAGCTGATGCAACTCGTGGTTCATTCGCCTCCTCCACGTACCGTCCGCCATCTGCAACCCACCATAGATGGTACGCAACACTTTCCTTTCGAAAACTCCCAGTGCGCGTTGGTCCTCCACGAGCATCGTCCAGGTCTCGTGTCCGTAGAGAACTACCGGTCTTATAAGCGTTTTGTAGATAGTCAGTTTGGTACGGCGGCGAACTCTATTCGATCGGAGCGTCTTGCGGAGTCCAAAGTACGTACGATTTCCAGCCACTATGCGTCTCCGAATTTCTCTGCTGGTATCATGTGGCAAGCATGTGGTCACGCATTGCGCGAAACGTGAGCACACGAACAACACGTGTTCCGCCGTTTCCTCTAAACCTGCGCACACCAAACACTCGGGCGAGGCCGAGCAAGCCAGCTGCGTTACCTGCACTGTGATTTTGCAGCACGCTTAAACGCCGGGCACATCAAACCCCCCATGGGGTGCTTGCTGTTCACAGCTTTGCTGAAACAAATCAAACAATTGGGAGGGTTCGTGCAGCATTGTGCCTTATGTCCCTCCAATCCACAGCGTCGGCAAAGATTGCTTCTGTCAGGGCCTTTGCAGTCCCATTGCTTGTGCCCCCAGGCACTTGAAGCAAACTTCTGGCCACAGGGCACGCCGACCATCCCACCTTGACGCTCCCTAACTTGACTACCTTGGAGGCGTCCGCTGCAGATAGCCGAACCAATGCTACAGGCGTCCCTGCCGGACCTTTCCGTAGCCGAACGGCTGTGGTGGGCGTATCCACTTCACACTATCGCCGCAGTGCCGTGACGAGCTCTTAGACTTCGGTGATCTCGTCCAGGTCTTTAACCCTTAGATTCACCACCGTCGTGAGTGCCCTCACCTTGACCATCTCGCCTAGGACTTCCTCCGCCAACTTCTTGTAGGCGGCGCCCTTTTGCGAGACGCCCCGCTCGAGGATCATCTCGCCCGGGTACGTCTTATTCGACGTATGTCGGCGCCGAGTTCACCGAGCTTGACGTCACTCCTCATCGCCTTCAAGACGTCCGAGTACTTAGCCTCGTCCGTTTTGATGACTAGGGCATCGCCCCTGGAGCGATTGGCGCCTACCCTAGACTTATTGCTACCCTCATTCGCCTGGGCCTTCTTTTCGGCCCTTGACGTCTTCGGTTTCCTCTTGTTCTTGACCAGGGTCCAGGAGGCGTCATCCCCCATCTACTTCCCTGGTCTGCTGCGGCTGAGAGCTCTTAGCCTGCCGTACCCCTTACCACCGCCTTTCCTGGGTAGACGGACCTTTCCAGGCCCTTCCTCCCCCGGTTTTGGAGGTACCAAGCCGGGGTTCAGCATCCCAGCCCCACTACAGTTGTTCGGGGTAGTAACCCTCCGCGTTTTGGAGCGGCCCCCGGGAGCTCAACCCCTGGAGACTGTCTCCCCCGTTTTTGTGTCTGCTCCGTTGGAGCAGTCACCCCCGACGTGCCCGCGAATACTTGAGCCTCAGTCTGGGTAGACTTTGGTACCACCGTCTTCTCTGGCACGCCCTCGGTCGATTCGACCTTGCCCAAATCCGCGAATTCTTGGGCCTCAGTCTGGGCAGACCTCGACTCCGCGGATTTCACGGGTTTAGACTTGGCCGTCCCGACCGCCCTTTCCAGCTTGGCGTTAAACATCGACTTTCGAAGTTTCAGCAAACTCCTCTTGAGGTCCTCACTGATATTATGCTTCGATGACCCAAAGTCGATGATGGCGTCCAACTGTTCCGTCGCCACCTCGAAGACCGAAAGCCCATCGCGTTTGCGGTTCATCGCCTCCACAAGCCATGAGCCATCAATAACCTCAACCGGCGTTTTTATAGCCGAGATGAAAGTTAAGTCACCCACGCTGGCGCTGCACACTGAGCTGCCGACTATTGCCTCTGGCCTCCTAGGCGGAGACCTGAACAACCCACCTCTTGCGAAGGGGTTGTCGCCTACACTACTACCACTAATTGAAGAATTGATTGGTTTTCCATTTTGGTCCCACGAGTTGCTCGGGAAAAGAAGTCCACCACGCCAGAGCCCAGCATGACGCGGTAAGGGACAATTACTGTGGAGGCTCCGTTAAAGGCCTAGCTTATTATTTCACCCCCCTGACCATGCATCCCCTCGGCACGGGTCGCTTGACGCCTTCGGATTAGGGGTGAGGGACGATGGTCCCGGTCTAACTCGCAGTGGCCATGGGGAGGGGTCGTCAAGCCCTTGGACAAAGTCCCTGCTGCCCCCGCATAATGCACTACTGAAGGAAGCCAATTGTAAAACTTATTCTAGGCAATTCCTTGCTTTGTACTGTGCATAAACAGATATAACTGTGCCAACTAACTGATATTATTATACAATTATTCATAAATACAATTATTGGATGCTTGTTTTTAACTATGCCTGCATTGAAGTTTCATGATTGGTACGTGCGTTTGATTCCACTCCTCTCTATATCGATCAGCTGTTGCGAATCCTCTCAAAACTCTCACGTGTTTTAACTTCCCGAGTTAAAAGAGTTCGGTATCATTTTACAGATCAAAATACTTTTTGCAATCAATAATAGATCTTAATTATGATGAAGGTATTTGTCAAGTAATTTGACTTGAAATTACGTATTCACATGAAATGACGTTGAAAGTTTATCTAATGAAACATACGATCCATTGTATCTTTCCATTATTAAATGAGAATGTTTGTAGGATTCGTGCGAAAGATGATAAAACTAAATATTCATACACTAATTGAATCATTTATTTGCGAAATTATGAAGAAAATGGTATATCGAACCACGAGAGGTTAATGCTTGAATCGTGTTTGGGGGCCGTAAGGTAGGCAATTATTTTTGGTATGTTCTGCCAATTAAAGATATGTATTATATCGTGATTCGAGACTACATGACGTTTTAGGCTGTGAGAGGGTACTAGGGGAAGGGGGGGCAATATGCCCTAGCTAAGCAAACACTGCTCTATTGTCTTATTTGTAACGCTATTCATGGGTATGTTTACATTATGCATCAGTTAAACAAGATAGCTAGTTGATGCCATTCAAAAATTGTCAAAAATCTCAATCATATTGATAATATTCACATTTCAAAAAAGTGGTGATATTCTGTTGCCGGAAAACTCATGAGGCAAAACGCCTTTTAGCTAGCAGCTCCTAGGGAACAAAGTACCACGCGTCAGCGAATCAGCATTCTAGTATGGATAGTCCGTGGAGACGCAAGTACTTTGTAGGTTATTGCCACTAGGGCGTTTTGCCTCGCCAAAATGTTAGATGTTTCTTCAAAATGTGGAAATTTTCGGTTTTTCCGACCTTCCCATGCACTACTTTGAAACTTTCTTCGCCCATCCTACATAATTTTAGATCTAGTTTTGTTACGGACATCTTAAGGACTGTAAATATGAGGGAAACCACAAAAGGCGTTTTGCATCGGGGGGGGGCGTTTTGGGGCCTCTTCCCATAAGTACAAACAAGTCTTGTTTGAGCGTTAAGGACTTTATAAATTTCAGAACCCTACCATATATGAAGCATTACTAGAGGCTTGGTGTGGGTTGAGTTTAGCGTTATGTAATTTGCGAATGAAACTCAACCGCTGAGTGGAGTAACCTGTTTTTACAAAAAATCTCAGCCACCTAATTGCAAGCATCGGATATTCTATCTGCAGCTTTCGGTTATCTTCTCCAGTATGGGTTATTGGTGAGAATGTTTTGATTTTAAAGTTTCACCTATACTAAGGTAGTGCTACAAATCGAAAGCGCATGCCACCATTTGGCTACGGGTGCCCCCAGTATTGTCCATAAAAGTTTTGGTTAATTATGTCGCTATACTAATGGAAATTGTGAAATAAAAATGATGGCTGACATAGTGTGGTTGTTATCCATTCATCTGATGTGCGAAAGCAGGTATGTTCATTCAGAAAATTCTTTTATTGGGCAAAAGAAAAACTCTAGCACAGCCAGCCTGCATAAGTCAACGAAACATGGCTGCTAAAAAACCGAGTCAAAGTGATTTTTCACGCAAGATAATTTCTTTCAATAGTTTAAGAAGTGTATGAATTTAGAGTTATGAAGCAGATATATGTTTGATACACTTTTCTAAAGAAGCAGTGGTTAATATCTCCTTACAAATCGACGTATTATCGCTGAAATATTGATTAATTTGCGTGATGAGCTAATGTTACATTCAGGCCCAACATTACCGCCGGTTACCCTATACCATTTGTACTGTCATGTGTAAGGCTAGTTTGAGAACCTTGTTTACATGAAGAATTTATTAAAATAAAATTTTAAGACACAAAAAATCAAACTAATATATTCAAGCCAGCCTGCCCTGTGCGTATAAAAGAGTACAATTCGGAAGCCTGTTCTAGATTAATTTTAACATAGCCATTCCCGGTTAATTTCGTTTTTGCATAGATGAAACTAAAATATTTAACGAAACATATAAAACCGAACGGAGCAAAATGCCTCTAAAATGTTGGAAAGCCAAACGCCTGTGAGCGAGAAGCTCTGAAAATCAATCATTCACACTCTAACAACTTCATTCAGAAAATTGTTACCCAAAACGTATGACGATCGGGTATATTGTTCTGCCTGTTTCGTTTCCTGTGTAGATTATCTAGAGCTACCATTGGCTCAGCTTGTCATGTCACATTTCCACATGCGCTTTCTTGGAAAGAATGGAACGGTAGCTGTGAAGACAAAAAATGCCGTGAAGTCAGTTTCAGTTTCCATATCCCGAGGAGAGTGAAAAGGATGCCTTCACGAAGGAATGCAGTTCTCGATTGCTGTAGCTGGTTGCAGCGAATTGCCACCGCACTCCCTGTGCGCACACCAAGATGAATGGATTTATGTTGAATAAATTGAAGTGAAATCGACCATGTCGGAGCGATAAAAACGTCTCTTGATACAAAATGCTAGCGCCATGCCATAGTAGTTTTGCTGTTACGGTGGTCGTTACAATGCAATTCGTTTTACGTTAGTTCGGGTTTTGGCTGGAGGGTAGGTACATCTTTTACTATTTCTTTTGTAACCAGGTGCATAGCATAAGAAAACCTGGTAATCAGTCGTCTACTGCGTAGGTAATCAAGTCGTGGTATATAACTTTTGATATGACTTTGGAAAGAGTTATTCCTACATTATCTGTTTATCCAACGAGTTTTGCCGAGTGTATACTATGAAAAGTTGGTTTTATAGCACGCACAGAAAATACATGTACACGGACTGACAGACAATTTCATATTCGACAGTTCGTTAAGCTGAATCGGTTGGTAGATCAACTGGCACCGATTAAAAGTTGATTCATCAATTTGATGTACGAGAAAGGCAACAACCTAGTGTGCCTTACTTATTTCGCTAAGTGTATTTTGTGCAGTGTACATATTTCAGTAGGATTGTCAACGTAATGAACATTAGCCTATGAATAAAACAAAGCCTTCCGATGAAAGTCCAATATGATTTAGATGATCTTAAATGCTTGGCAATCAGTTTATTTTGGATGATATCGTAGAAGCTGAATCTGATTATCTCAACTAATAAAATGTTTCAGCCTCTTCCACAGCGAGTAACTTTTTGCTTTCAATTGGAGCAGCATTCTTCCAATTGACTTAAATTTTGCACCTTATCTCACGTGCTATCAGCCTCTTGTCTAACGTCACTGTGTGTTACTCATTCAGCTGTTAAAGAACATCGTCGTGCCTCATTAAACTTTCAGAAAATCCATTATAACTTTTGCGTATGCATATCGCACTCGGCGACTGACTGCTTGCCAAGCTGGTACCACATCGTGTATGGCTGCAAGGCAGCGATACGTGAATTTGAAGTATACGTGGGGGGCAAATTCACCTTTCTACGAACTGCCAGGCTTTTCTCTAGATGTTGATTCAGCGTCACGAGGAATACAAAGAGCTGCTGACAGTGCAGGTATTTTACTGCTAAAATGTTTGCGCTCAGTGACTGTTAAAGAAATCAATTTAAACGCTAATATAATAGCAAGCATAATATGTGTCATACTTTTGAAAATAAGTATGTACAGAAAGTTTGAATACTGGATAAGCATATTTGATGTAAGATAATATGCACTTTTATATGCTACGTCACTTGTTTGTTGTGTTAACCAACCAATTCTAAAATCGTCAAAAGCTATCGGATAAGACTATTACGTACTATTAAACTGTTGGTCGATTTCCTCTGTTTAAAATTTGTAAACATTTTAATGCAATTAAAATAAAATTTTCCTATCGCCAAGAGTATTACTCGTATTTGCATAATAATCCTGTTAGTCATCCCGAGTAGCCACTTTGCCCCGCCAGACTAATGATGAAAATTAAAAAGCTGGTGAAACTTCTACCAGGCTTTGGCGGCGATGGCCTTGCCCAGCTCAGCAGGCAAAGTAGCAGTTGCAGCTGTAAAGTACATCAGTTTGAAACTATCCTGAGCTCAGGTATATTCCCAGTGGGTTAGGTTCCCGAGGTTAACAAGGAAGACAGCAAACACAAACTACACTAACCTGGGGGGAAAGTTTTCCTTGCTATGAAAAGTAAAAAAACGATAAAAACAAGCATACCACATTGAGATGCGCGATAACCAAATTACAGTCAGCGAGGTGAGCGTAGGAAAAGCATGGGATTGAATATTATTCGTTATGTGAAACAACAAACATATCAATTTGCTTTGAGGAATGAATTAAGTTAAAAACATAAGTTCATTTATAACGTAGTGATAATTACTGCCTATTTCAAAAGTATTTGTTCAATCATTCTCGATATAACTTCTAATTATTTTGATTATGATAATAAAATGTTACGTTTTACCTTTCACGAACACAAAGCGTACGCAAAAGCTGGTAGGGTATCAAATTTCGCCGAATGACTCACATACTCCTAATGCTTGCATGTCTAAGTCTTATTATCTAAGTTCCATGTCCGTAGAGGACTTCCGGCCTATGCCGTGACCATGGACATTCTGAAGAAACGCTTCGATCGGGAAGATCAGATTGTTAACCATTACATCAAATTTCGGCGAAATTCCGGGTTCCGTTATTCTATCAGTAGATGGCTCACGAAACTTCCGACGACGTTAAGCGGGCATTTCAAGCTGTTTGACGTGTTGATCGGTACTGCCGTTTAATTTACCTTCTTCTGGCTAAGGTAGATTTCAAAATCCGCCTAGATAGCTTCGAAGTAGAATTTCTGAAGTTTCTGCAGCAATGAACTTGTTTTTTGGTGATGGCTCAAACTCCGACATCGAAATCAAGCCCGAAGCATTCAGCTAAGTTGCAACCAGGCATGTAAATATTCGGCAGCACTGGATGAAGGCGATGTTTTTTTATTTCTTTTTTTTTCTTCCTTCCTTGAAATCGATCTAACATTCCCGAAGAGGGAGAGAAGTAAACAACAGAACTCACATCACCCAGTGCGCCACGAATGTGAAATTCACCACAGTAAAATGTACACATTCAGCAAATTTGAATGGTTCTTCTTCTTCATTGGCATTACATCCCCCACTGGCACTGGGACTGCCGCCTCGCAGCTTAGCGTTCATTAAGCACTTCCACAGTTGTTAACTGCGAGGTTTCTAAGCCAAGCCAAGTTACTGCCCCACGAACTCTCTTGCAATTGGTGTTAGTCGAAGGCATTAAATTTGGGAGTGTACCTTGTAAGCTACGTTCAGCAATGTGATTGCGCGGTAGTTGCTACAATCCAGCTTATCGCCCTTTTTTAAGATGGGACACAAGACACCTTCCATCCACTCCTGCGGCAGAACCTTATCTTCCCAAACCTTGGTGAAACCCAGTGCAGCGCTCTAGCCAGTGCCTCACCACCGTGTTTAAGCGAATCTGTTTCAAAAGGTCGTAGGACAAAAGGTTGAATGACAAAAGGTCGAAAGGACAGAAGGTCGAAAGGACAACGGGTCGAAAGGACAAGAGGTCGAAAGGAAAAGAAGGTCGAAAAAATAACAGAAGGTTGAATGAAAAACAGGTTGAAAAAATCAATTTTGAAATCTGAACAATTAAAAATTAAATAAAAATATTAAAGTATCTCGTCTAAAGGCGGTCTAGGGCATTAGATGTTTACTAGTTTACTTCAAAATAAAACACAAACGTTCACAAATCATGTAAGGAAGCGTATATGACTTACGTAACGCTTAGAGGGAAAAGGGAGGTTCGCCGAAGTGTGACGATCCACACAAAATTTTTAGATGTTTTTTACAAAAAGTGTGAAATGTGGTGGAAGGGGGAGGGGGGTTGAAAATGCGCAATTTTTGCGTTACGTAATTAATGGATCTTCTCCAACGCAAATTTTGGCAATTCCATACCCCTTCCTACTTTACAGCGTAACGTAACGGTTTCTAATAATAAAAATAAATGTATTATATTCGTTTAATTTCATTTATTTAGTCTACATCTAAACAGATAACACTGAATCAACAATTTGACGCCACAATACACGGTTCGCCGAGGCCGCATCATCCTCGAATACGCCCCACGCTCGCCAAGTCGTTCTGCACCTGGTCTGCGCATCTCGCTCGCTGCGCTCCACGTCGCCTCGTACCTGCCGGATCGGAAGCGAACACCATCTTTGCAGAGTTGCTGTCCGGCATTCTTGCAACATGCCCTGCTCATCGTACCCTTCCAGCTTTAGCTACCTTCTGGATATTAGGTTCGCCGTAGAGCTGGGCGAGCTCATGGTTCATTCTTCGCCGCCACACACCGTCTTCTTGCACACCGCCAAAGATGGTCCTAAGCACCCGTCTCTCGAATACTCCGAGTGCTTGCAAGTCCTCCTCGAGCATTGTCCATGTTTCATGTCCGTAGAGGACAACCGGTCTTATTAGCGTCTTGTACATGACACATTTGGTGCGGTGCCGAATCTTTTTTGACCGCATTTTCTTCTGGAGCCCGTAGTAGGCCCGACTTCCACAGATGATGCGCCTTCGTATTTCACAACTGACATTGTTATCAGCCGTTAGCAAGGATCCGAGGTAGACGAATTCCTCGACCACCTCAAAGGTATCCCCTTCTATCGTAACACTGCTTCCCAGGCGGGCCCTGTCGCACTCAGTTCCGCTCACAAGCGGCTCCACCCCAGTACCACGAATCCCAGTACCCCGAATGCCATTACCTCGAAGGCCACAACCCCGAATGGGACAGTGCCCCGAAAGTCATTACCCCGAATGGTACACTACCCCGCAATCCATTACCCCGAAAACATTTAGAATTTATAGTATTCTATTGTTGGGTTTAACACCAACAGATATCGATGCATCGCAACAGTTTTTAACCAACCAGTTTAACCAACAGTTTTGATTTTTATTCTAATTAGCTTTAACTGTCATTCCTGTCATGGAATGGAAAAGTACTATTCTACGAAATAGAGTATGAGATCCTTTTTTCCAACAGAATGCGTTTTCCTTGTATAAGGCGAACAGAGGAGATGCTGCCTTGTTTAAATGAACGAGTTTGCTCGGTATAAGGCATACAGGGTAGATATGACCTTTTTTTAATAAACGCGTTTGCCTGGTATAAGGCGGACAGAGGAGATGATGCCTTCTTTAAATGGACGTTTTTGCCCGGTATAAGACAGACAGAGGAGATGATGCCTTCTTTGAATGGACGGCTTTGCTCGGTATAAGGCACACAGAGGAAATTATGCCCTGTTTAAATGAACGCGTTTGCACGGTATAAGGCAGAGGAGATAATGCCTTCTTTAAATGAACACGCTTGCTCGGTATAAGGCAGACAGAGGAGATTATGCCTTCTTTAAATGGACGCGTTTGCTCGGTATAAGACAGACAGAGGATATGAGCGTGGGGCGTATCCGAGGATGGAGAGATGCGGCCTCGAACCGTGCATTGTGGCGTCAAATTGTTGATTCAGTGTTATCTGTTTGTATGTTAACTAAATAAATGAAAAATGAATGAATGATGCCTTATTTAAATGAACGTGTTTGCCCGGTATAAGGCAGATAGAGGAGATGATGCCTTCTTTAAATTGACGGGTTTGCCCGGAATAAGGCAGACAGAGGAGATGATACCACCTTTTAATGGACTTACTTATACCTCGATAAGGCACACAGAGGAAATACTGCCTTTTTAAAACTAACGTCTGCTCGATAGAAGGCGAAACGAGATGATGCCTTCTTTAAGTCAACGCAACTTCCCGAAGACAAACAAGATCTGCCTTCCTCTTACTCTTATACACAAACCCCCTTACTCACACACTTCCTCTGTCTCACTAACTATTACTCATTCACCCACTCTCATTCATTCACCCATTCTTACTCACTTAACCACTCTTACTCACTCATCCACTTTTACTCACTCATTTACTCTCAACCATTCGCTCTCTCTTTCTCGCTCACTCTTACTCACTCACTCTTACTCGCTCACTCACACACTCACTCTTACTCACTCACTTATTCACTAACTAACTCTTACTCACCCATTCATCCCCTCGTCGATTTTGAGATTTAGACCACGTTTCATCCAGAATTCGTTGCTTTTACTACAGCGACCACCCGAGCAGCACAAATGTTTCAAATAGATGGCTGCAACTTCTATATGACCAGATTCAGTCACAACTAAGTCGCAGCAACCAAATTTGCTTCGATTGTGCTGCTTGGACAGGAACAACTTCTACCTTCTACCTATTAATTTTGTAAAAAAATATTAATGAGTATCATTTTTTAATTGAATTGAAATATAAACTTGAAATAATGGCTAATTCGGGGTAGTGTCCCATTGGGGTAATGGCATTCGGGGTAGTGACTCATTCGGGGTTGTGGCGTTCGGGGTAGTGGCCTTCGGGGTAGTGGCATTATGGGTAATAGAATTATGGGTAGTGTCGTAGAGTCCTCACAAGCATGTACTTCGTCTTTGAGGCATTCACCACCAATCCAACTTTTGTTGCTTCACGTTTCAGGCGGGTGTACAGTTCTGCCACCTTTTCAAATGTTCGGCCGACAATGTCCATGTCCTCCGCGAAACAAATAAATTGACTGGATCTGTTGAAAATCGAGCCCCGGCTGTTACACCCGGCTCTCCGCATGACACCTTCTAGCGCAATGTTGAACAACAGGCAGGAAAGTCCATCACCTTGTCTTAGTCCCCGGCGCGAGTCGAACGAACTGGAGTGTTCGCCCGAAATCTTCACACAGTTTTGCACACCATCCACCGTTGCTTTGATCAGTCTGGTAAGCTTCCCAGGGAAGCTGTTCTCGTCCATAGCTCTAAGCGGTCTATACTATCGTATGCCGCCTTGAAATTAACGAACAGATGATGCGTTGGGACCTGGTATTCACGGCATTTTTGAAGGTTTTGCCGTACAGTAAAGATCTGGTCCGTTGTCGAGCGGCCGTCAACGAAGCCGGCTTGATAACTTCTCACGAACTCATTCACTAATGGTGACAGACAACGGAAGATGATCTGGGACATCATTATCATCATCCTACATCACTTTGTAGGCGGTATTAAGGATGGTGATCGCTCGAAAGTTCTCACACTCCAGCTTGTCGCCTTTCTTGTAGATGGGGCATATAACCCCTTCCTTCCACTCCTCCGGTAGCTGTTCAGTTTCCCAGATTCTGACTATCAATTTGTGCAGGCAAGTGGCTAGCTTTCCTGGGCCCATCTTGATGAGCTCAGCTCCGATACCATCCTTACCAGCTACTTTATTGGTCTTTAGCTGTTGGATGGCCTCCTTAACTTCCCTAAGGTGGAGGCTGGTTGGCTTTCGTCGTCCGCTGAACTGACGTAGTCATCTCCTCCGCTGCCTTGACTTTCACTGCCTGTACTCTCAGCGCCATTCAAATGTTCCTCGTAGTGCTGCTTCCACCTTTCGATCACCACACGTTCGTCCGTCAAGATGCTCCCATCCTTATCCCGGCACATTTCGGCTCGCGGCACGAAGCCTTTGCGGGATGCGTTGAGCTTCTGGTAGAAATTGTGTGTTTCTTGAGAACGGCACAGCTGTTCCATCTCCTCGCACTCCGCTTCTCCCAGGCGGCGTTTCTTCTCCTGAAAAACGCGGGTCTGCTGTCTCCGCTTCCGTCTATAACGTTCTACGTTCTGCCGGGTACCTTGTTGCAGTGCGACCGCCCACGCTGCGTCCTTCGCCTCCAGAATCTGTCTGCACTCTTCGTCGAACCAATCGTTCCGTCGACTTCGACCCATATACCCGACGTTGTTCTTCGCTGCGTCGTTAATGGCTGCTTTGACTGTATTCCAGCAGTCCTCAAGAGGGGCCCCATCGAGCTCACCCTCTTCCGGCAACGCTGCCTCGAGATGCTGCGCGTATGCAGTGGCGACATCAGGTTGCTTCAGTCGCTCTAGGTCGTACCGCGGCGGTCGTCGGTACCGAACATTGTTGATGACGGATAGTTTTGGGCGCAGTTTAACCATCACCAGATAGTGGTCAGAGTCGATGTTGGTCGATTTGTGATTCTGTCTGCAGTGGTGATCTCCAGGTGTACCGATACGGAAGGCTGTGTTGGAAGGAGGTGCTGCGCAAGGCCATATTCTTGGAGGCAGCGAAATCAATTAGTTGTAGGCCGTTTCGTTCGTCAGCCGGTGTGCGCTGAACTTCTCAATAGTCGGTCTAAACTTCTCCTCTTGGCCAAACTGAGCGTTCAAATCTCCTATGATGATTTTGACGTCGTGGCTTGGGCAGCTATCGTACTCACGTTCCAGTGCTTCCGGAGTGTGAGCTATGGACGTTGATTATGCTGAAGTTGAAGAACCAGCCTTTGATCCTCAACCTGCACATTCTCTCGTTGATCGGCCACCACCCGATCACGCGCCTGTGCATGTCACCCATCACTTTGAAAGCTGTTCCCAGCTCGTGTGTGTTGCCGCAGCTCTGGTAGATGGTATGATTACCTCTAAACGTTCGCACGATTGATCCCTTCCAACAAACCTCCTGCAGCGCTACGATGCCGAATCCACGGTGCTTGAGCACATCGGTGAGTATGCGTGTGCTTCCGATGAAGATGAGAGATTTGCAGTTCCACGAACCGAGTTTCCAATCGCTAGTCCCTTTTCGTCGCAGTGGTCTTCGCCGATGGTTCCGGTCCGTACTCTCTTGTTGATTGTTTGTTGCGTGAATTTTTATTTTTTGGCTGGCTTGCAGGGCCTTACACCAAACCCCTTAAATTTCCGGAGGACCATTCCTCCTTAATTCCGGTGGACCATGGTGCACAGTTTCACTTAGAGTCCCTAGCTGGCACTCGGACGATGATCAGCCGCCCCTAACATGGAGAACAGATGCTGTTGTGAGCCGATCCTGACATGGAGAACAGAAGCTCAATAAGATTTGCACCTCCGGAGTGGAGCAAACCCCCATTCCCTGACAGCATACGACCATAGTTCCCACCGGGGTTGGTTACCCGATCTTCCCTAAGGTTGCTCGTATCCCGGCCAGCACCGCGGGGAGGTAGGAATAGGAGTTGCTGGGGACCGCTAAGGACCGCGAGTTGGATCCGAGATGGACCGATTTATTCCTTCAGGTACGCGAAGTACCAATGGTACGTTTTACCCAGCATTTGCCGTGCCAAAGTTCTAGGAAATGTTTCTTCAAAAACTTCCAATTCCAGGAATTTCTGAGAATATTCGAAGAAGTGTCCATTCGACATTCATTTAGGATTTGCATCGGGATTTCATCCAGGGCTCCCTTCGGAAAATATTCCAGAAATTACTGCGGAAATAAATAAAGACATTTAGTTTATAATTCCTCCAGATATTATTCCGAGAAGTTTCCTTTAAAAAAAACCTTAGAGAACTACTTCAGGGATTCTTCCGGAATTTTCTTTATGTATTTTTTCGGAGATTCCGTACAAAATTTCTTACGATACCTTCACTTCAGAGTTTCCATTATCGATTTCTTTAAAAATAATTACGAATTTACGAATTTCAATCGGAATTCTTTGAGGAATTTATAAGAAAATGGTTGCAGAAATTCCTACGAAAATTCCGCTGGGAATTCCTTCGAAGACTCCTTAGGGAATTCCTCCGGAAGTTTGTTTAGCAATTCTAGCATTGGACAACGGATAGGATACATGGACCAGATGAGAATTTTTCGATCACGAAAAGTTTCCTCCTTACCGGGGCAGGAAACGAACCCGCATTCCCTAGGACATGCGTCTAGACGATTGACGTCGCTAACCGTACGACCACAAAGCCAACAAATTCTTTTGAAATTTTCCTAAGGAATTTCTTCAAAACTTCTTCCATTAATTCCTTTAAAATATTCTCCGGACACTCTTTCTGAACTACCTGCAGGAATTCCTTCGAAAATGTCTTCATGAGTTCTTTCCGAAAATCTTTCAGTAATACATTCTGATTTTTTGCAACATTTCTTTCTGAAAGTCTTTTAGTGTTTATTTTAGGAATTCTTTCAAAAATTTAATTAGTAACGAATTTTTGCAGGAGTTTTTGAAGAAATTCATGGAGCGCTTTGTGCAGGAACTTTCAAATGTTTTTTTGAAGGCATTTTCTAAAAAGAACCTGAAAGGATTTTCGAAAATAATTCCTGAAAGAACAAAGAAACAAACAAACTCCTAGAGGAATTTCTAGAGAAATCCATAGAAAAAATCTGAATTTGAAAAATCTAGATTACCTTCAGAAATTCCTTTGAATATTTGTCAGGTAATTCCCTCGGAAATCGCCTCAAGGAGTACAAAAACTCCGCCGGAAACAAATTCAGAAAGTCTAAAGGAAATTATTTTGGAATTCACCCCAGGATTTAGTTATGAATTTCCTTCGCGTATTCCTTCAGTAAATTTGTAAAAAGAAAGCCTTGGGAAATTCATTTGGAATTCCTTGCGACATTCTAGTACGAAATTCTAGAAAATTCGTTTAGAATTCCTGAATGAATATCCGAATTTTAAAGCAACTTATGAAGGAACTTCCGACAATCTTAGGTTTCTTCAAGAATTCCTTTGAATATTCCGCCAAGACTACGTTCACAAATTCCTCTAGAGAGAAAATTAACCGATTTTTTTTGGAAAAAAATCTAGAAATTAAATAAATGCTGAAATTTCTCAAGATATTGCTCCAAAAATCCAAAGAAGGGTTTCTAAGAACTTCCCAAAGGAGTCCTCTTAGAACTTCCTCCAGGATTTTTCTAGGAAATTCCTTAGCAAGTTCCTTCAGGAATTGCTTCGTAAAATCCTCTAGAAATTGTTTGAAATTTCCTTCGCAATACCTTCAAAAACTAGTTCACGAATTTCTTTTGAAATATTTAAAAAAAAGTTTTTGAAGTTTCTTCGAAAATTTCCTTCTAAAGCTTTTTACGGATTCCTTCTTTAGGCTATCAAATTTTGCTTAGAAATTTTTCAAGAAATTAATTTAGGAATTCCTTTGGAAGATTCTTTTAGGAATTCATCGGATTTTTCCAAAAATTAGGGCGAAAATTTCTTAGAAATTTCTCTAGGGGTTCCTTAGCAAGCTCCTTGTCATTTTTTCCTGAAACACTCATAGGAATTCTTTCAGAACTGTCTTAAGCAATTCTCCGAGTAATCTTTAGAAAATTCCAGTATGTTTGGTAACTCTAGGAAGAAGCTTTTGGCCATTTTCCAACACAACATACAACATTTGATTTTTTAGGAATCTCTTCAGAAATTCATTCAAAACCACTTCAGAATTTTTTTTCTAATTTTTTTAACACCTTCGAAAATACCTTTGGAAATTCTGATAAGATTTTTTTTAATGTCTGTAGGGATTTTTCCAAAATTTCCCTGAAAGGTTCCTTCTGATTTTCCTTCGAGAATTCTTTCGGTTCCCTAAGTTTTTCCGGAAATTCCTTTAAAAAGTTTGCCGGAAATGCCTTCAAAAACTCTTTCGAACATTACTTCAGGAGTTTTCTCGGAAAGTCTTTTTTTTTTATCTTTCGTTTATTTGGAAGGCTCATTTGCCGTGAAGCGTTACGGAGCCGAAATCAAGTTTAACAATACATTTCTTGATTCTTATACATAGTGTTAGTTTTGGGGAACCGAAAGACTCGCGGTTTAGTCGAGGTTAGGGAATACAATAATACAGTAGGAAAGGAAAGGATTTTAGTTTCTTTGAAAATGTTTGAAGGAATTCCTCCGGAAATTTTTTTGCGCAGAAATTCGCAGAAACCCAAGACGAGCTCGGTGGTCTAGTGGCTATTGCTTCTGCCTTATAAGCACCTCTTTCATTTAATAAACGAAAAAAAAAAACTAAAGTTGTCCTTAGTGCCTTGTGGTGTACTCTACTCGAGTAGGCAACCGTACTGTTGATCCGCTCCATTCAATTTCGTATTACGGATTATCGAATCAAACGGAATGAAATATTTCTGGTGCAAGCAGGATTACCCTACCGTTTCCAACTATATTCAGCATACATTGAAGCACATTAGATTTTCCAAATGATTCGACTGCCTCTATGGCAGAAGGTCTTACTTCGGTACGTGATGTCATTAAATCAACTGCATCACGCGCCCCCGGAATCCAGAAAGGTGTGCAAAAGAGTCCGGAGCGGGTATTCCTTTGTCGTAGTTTTCTGCATTCCAACATTCGGAGAGCATGGTTGAAACTCAATTTGGGTAGCTCCAGCAGATAATGCATAAAGATTGGAACGTGTCACAATTTACTGACAATATGGGTCCACGTATCTGGTAAGCTCTGTTACGAGTATCACCCACTTTAGGTGGAACGGCAGTGAATTTTCATGAGTTTTAAAATGTGTAATAAATTTTATCAGTATCTCTAGTTTGAGGTCTTCCAAAAACTGCTTTATTAACCAGATTGATAATAAAATTCAAACCACTAATCAACAGAACTTTGTTCAAAATATAATTTCAATTATTGACATATTTAATTGGAGCCATTTACAACTCAAATTCCAAAGATATATAATAATTCAGGGATTTTGTGACTTTATGAATTTGATTCATCGTTTGACACACACAAAAAACAAAAAATTTTGCAATTATAAGGGGAGGAGGTTCGGTTGTGGGAACCGTTCGGTTATTGGCACCCCTACGTCTCTTTTGACAGATAACAGATTCTGTCATTCTGACAACCGTTATTAGTTTGCTATTGTAACATGATGTTTTGTGCTCAATATAAAACCGGATGGGGATCTCTACTTTGAACTAGGAACAAATCTTTTTTTTTACAAAAAAAAAACGACTCGAAAGTTTTTTTGGCCTTTTTCAAAGTGTCATAAAATGGAGTTTTAATTCAAAAAGTGAGTTCCAATGCAAATTTATACAGTAAATTTAATCTATTTTTAGGCTCAATGATGATTGCCATTAAAATTGTAGCACGATTTTTTTTTCTTTATTTTCCAAAAAGGCTGCGAAATTCGGCTGTGGGCACCTTTATTGGTTCGGTCGTGTTCACCCTTATTTTATTGACAAATCATTCAATATCGTTTTAGTTGTTCCCTAACTTATTTCAAATGACGTTTTTAATACAGTTTTTATAATTATTTAGACATAATTGATTGAAATAATGAGTTTAATTCATATATTTGTTCTTTATTATATCCACACTTTTTGGAACAAATCATTGACTGATCTGCTTGTAACGAGTTTCATTCGACGGGGAATCATGTCCCATTGTTTCCTATTGAAAATTTGTCAGATCGGACTATGGGATCATAGGGTGATATAGGGTGATTAATCATGATTTTTTTGGCTGTGAGGTATATTAATAAAACGTAAATGAATGGAAAATTTAAAACCCATTTACCTAAAGCGCGTTTTTAGACTTTTCTTATGTGATTCTTTTCAATATCCTCTCTAACGCACCGATGGAGGCATCATCACTGCTAGGTGCATTGATCTGATTGTTTTAGTGCCTCCTGGCTATTAGAATGAATAAATTATTCCTTTTCTTTAAATCCGAGTGGTTTCTATTCAAGCTTTCTTATTTTTAGCTGAGTTTTGAAGGGTGCCCACAACCGAACCACAAAATTGAAATGTCCAAAAACTTCAAATTTGCAAAATATATGTTTTTAATTATTTTTTTTTTCAAACCGATGAAATCAAACTATTTTTTTCGCTAGTAGTAAGGTTATTAGTCAAGGTTTCCCTTGGTATACAAATGTCCGCATAAGATCAACTAGGGCCAAAGTTATGGATGAAAGACAGAAGGGGGCCCACAACCGAACCTCTTCGCCTATTAAAATTTTGTCTTTACATTTCTACAAGGTTTTATTACAAAAAATGTAAGCTATACAAATACTGTTTTAAAGTAATACAAAATTAACTTGCACTTTGTTTGTTTTTTTTTTTAATTTTATTCGCCCTTTTCGTCCTTTCATTTATCTTATTTTTCTTTTCTTTTTTCTGATGCATTTGCTGCCTTCGATTTTAATATTATTATTAATTTTTTATGTTTCAATTTTTCAAATCAGTTTTCTTTTTGAATCTTTTGTTTTTTGCCTTTCTCGTATACTAAGTATACGGTAAAGGCTATATGATCGCTCCAAAATCAAACTTTTTATAGAAGGCCCGGAGACCCATAGTGTTATATACCAATCGACTCAGTTCGACGAATTGAGGTGATGTCTGTGTGTGTGTGTGTGTTTTTTTTTCTTCCTAAGCAATGGAGGGGGAATCTGCTCAACAGACATCCTGGGTTGACCAGGAAGTGCGGGGTTAGGGACCACCTCAAACGAGGGAGGCAGGACTGAGAGAATCGTAGTAGTCTTTGCTCGCGGATTGACGTGTTTCAGCTTCGTCCGAAAAAAATTTCTGCAATTTTATATCAGTTCCGGATTATTCGGCTTCAAAAGTCTGAAATGTTTTACGGTTACGGTGGAAGTTCCTAATTGTTCGGTAGACATCGGGTAGTTACAGTGTGATTCAGAATAGAAAGTGCCAAAGAAAAAAAATCGAAGAATTGGCGGATTTGAATAGTGGAATAACGGGTGATTCGATACGAAAAACAAGGTGCTGGTGTCGTTGAGGGGGCCTCGGAAGGGAGGAAGTAGGGAGTTGTGGTCTGGCGGTGGGTGGGTACTGTCGGCTGCTGGTGTCGTTCAGGTGGCCACGGGGTAGAGGGTGCGGGTGTGGAAGTGTGGAGTTGTTGTTGGCGGTTCTACTGAGGGTATAGTTGGCTGGTGGTATATTTGAGGGGGAGAGAGGAAGTGATGAGCTGTGGGAGTGTGAGGTTATGCTGTGGGGACGGTCTGTTTTGAGAAATTCGGCGAATGTATGAATGTTGGGAAATCTAAAGAAAACAGTCAACAGGAAAAGAAATGAGTTATTAACATTTATCGGATCTGTGTAACTATTGTTTGAAGCGTGAACTCTGTGTGGTTTTGCTGGTCGGTGCTATTATTGTGTGGTCTCGGTAGAGAGGGTGGAAGGAGTAATGATTTTATTCTCTAACAGCAATCGTTAATGGTTTGGTTTTGCACTTCACGGAAGTGGTAGTAGAAATAGTATCGTGGTAGCGTTGTGAAAGAGGAACGGCGGAAACTTTTTTTTTCTTTTTTTTTTGTGCATTGTTGGTATCTAGTGGTATATGGGAGTTTACAGATAGAGGATAAGCAAAGAATCGCAAATGAGAAGAAAACAAAAACAACAGGGTGTACTGTGAAGGCCATGTGTGATGTTGATTGAAATATAGTAAGTAACAGGATCTTGGATTGACTATCATATGAATGAACGTACATAAAAGCGAAGTTAAGGTAAGGTGAACTATTATTGTCCTAATCATAATTAACGATTGAAACTATCATATCAAGGGGGAAGGGGAATTTAATTTCTTTTTGCTCTTTTTTCGTTACAGAGAGCGAGCAAAGGCGCTTAAACCTAGGCTATTAGCCAGGGTAAGGCTAATACCTTCGCCCCATCCGAGGAAAATCATCAGCAAGGATAATGGAGTGACATAAATTTCTTAGCAAAGTCACTCCCAACGTATTTCCACAAATTTCCTATCATTTGCTTATAATGATACTCCTAAACCACATACCCTACCCACCATCCAATTCCTTGACATCTATGAGGGCGTCGGTGAGTCGCTGGCCTCTCGTTAAGTAGATGTCATATCATCATTTCCTTCCCTTTCCTAGTAACGGAGAAGATGGACGTGGCCGGCAATGATAGCTTTCATGTTTTATCATTTTGGACCCCCAATTGGATTTCCATTGAATCCCAAATGGAAATCCATAAGCAATTGGGGTAAGAAAGGTAAAGAATATACATGACAACTATCAGTATGCAATCTACGAAATACTCCGTTACAACGCAACGCAACGCAACCTCAAACGAGGGAGGCAGGACTGCACCCCGACTCGCTAAACCGTTTGCATTGCCGCCAAGCCCATCGTCCCTTCGGTACAACCAGAAAGTAATGCTTCAAAGGGGGGCCAGTGCATAACGCACCCTCGAGGTTAGCTACGTGTCCTTGCAGCATCGAACATCGTGACTCGCTTTTTTAGAAGAACACCATGGTATCGTGCCAGCGCACTGACGGCTTTCCAGGTGGCCTTACCACGCCCTATGTCCTCGGAAGGTGGAAAGGGTCGACTTCGCGCCTGCTTCCCTCTGCACGACTGATATCAAGAATGCCGCGTGCACCCCAAATTGACCTCTCTGCGATAGGGCCTATTCGCCAGCACACAGAGGGACTTGCCGACGCGGTGCCTACGCCTGCCCAGCCTTGACGAGGACCCCTTTCCGTCCTCGGGCTCGGAACCCGCCCGGTTGACCGACGCCACGAAAGCGACGATACCATGTTGTTCTTCACGCGGACACTTGTTCGATAAAAGGATCGAGTTCGACCACAGGGCACCTGTATGACCCATGAAGCCGACTCCGAAGCCTTGGACCACCTCTTATTTGCGCCTGAACTAGCCATTCCTCGAGTCCACGCGCCACCTTCTGTGTAGCTCCGAGACGTTTTGGACGATAGCCGATAAAACGGCCTTCCAGCCAACTTCATCTTTACACATCCTCCGGACTAGGTTGTCCGGGGTAGTGTCTAGACCACATGTGGCATGCATGTGGTCACGCATTGCGCGAAAACGCGGGCACACGAACAACACGTGTTCCGCCGTTTCCTCTAAACCTACGCACACCGGGCACTCAGGCGAGGCCGAGTGTCCGAACCGGTGTAGGTACTGTCTGAAGCAACCATGGCCTGTAAGGACCTGGGTCAGGTGGAAAGTGATTTCCCCATGGCGCCTCTTGGCCCACGTACCTATCTCCGGTATCAACCTATGTGTCCATCTACCCTTAGTGGAACTGTCCCACGCACGCTGCCATTTGACCATTGAGGCCAACCTGACAGTCCTACGGATGCCTCTCGTGCCGCGCATTTCGAAGCACTCTATGTCTTCACCGATAACGATGTCAATAGGCATCATACCGGTGATGACGCAAAGTGCATCGTGCGACACGGTACGGTACGCGCTCGCAGCTCTTAGGCACATGAGCCTATACGTACTTTCTAACTTCGTTCTGTAGCAGTTAATACGCAGGGCCATGCCCCAAGCTGGCCCCCATACCTCAGTATGGACAGAGCAACGCTAGCCAGAAGCTTGCGCTTGCTGGCATAAACCGCAGAGCTATTGGACATCATCCGGGACAATGCCACTATAGCTGTGGAGGCACGCTTGCAGGCGTAATTAACGTGGCTACCAAAGGTGAGCTTATCGTCGATCATTACCCCCAAGAGTTTGATGCAGCGTTCAGAAGTGACCGTGCAGTTGCCTGCCCTTATCACCGCTTGTTGCTTCGACTTTCGGTTGTTAACAACAACCACCTCAGTCTTGTGGTGAGCCAGTTCTAACTTCCTGGAACTCATCCACTCCTCCACAATTGCGATCGAGTGGGCTGCAGTCAACTCCACCTCTTCGATCGATTCGCCGTAGACCTCCAGCGTAATATCGTCAGCGAAGCCGACGATTACCACGCCCACCGGGAACTTCAACCTCAAGACACCGTCGTACATGACGTTCCATAACACCGGACCCAGTATGGAACCTTGCGGAACCCCTTAGGTTATGTCAACGCACTTCCGACCCGCCTCCGTGTCGTATACCAGTTCTCGATTCTGGAAGTAGCTTCCGAGAATCTTGAACAGGTACTCGGGAATTCCAAGACGCAGGAGCGCATCTGCAATAGCTGCCCAACTGGCACTATTGAAAGCATTCCTCACGTTGAGAGTCACTACTGCACAATAGCGAACTCCCCTCCTCTTATGCTGGATAGCTATCTCCGCGGATTTGGTAACCGACAAGATAGCGTCTTCGGTCGACTTACCCTTTCGGAAGCCAAACTGGTTACTCGATAGACCATCCGCACCCTCCGTGCGTATCAACAACCTGTTGAGGATGATCTTCTCGAGCACCTTCCCCGCCGTATCAAGCAGGCATATTGGACTATATGCCGACGGATCACCCGGTGGTTTTCCCGCCTTTGGCAATAGGATCAAGCTCTGCCTTTTCCATGCTACAGGGAAGACTCCCTCGTCCAGGTATCTCTGCATGACAGATCTGAACATCTCGGGAGCCTCAGCAATGGCCGCTTTGATGGCCAGGTTCGGAATACCATCCGGTCCTGGCGCCTTACCTACACTAAGGGACTGTGCAATCCCCGCAAGTTCCGCCACCGTTACTCTTCCCTCGTCGGCCACCCTGCCCGTGGCAGCTCCACAAAGGGAGGCCAGGGACTTGGGTCGTGACGTGGGAAGAGCCCCGCGATGATCCTCTCCAGCATCTCTGGAGACCGCTCTGTAAGGGCCATCGCCCCACGTGTCTTGGCCATTACGACCCTATAGGCGTCACCCCATGGATTCGCGTTGGCACTTTGACACAGGCCCTCGAAGCAGGCTTTTTTGCTTGATCTAATCTCAGTCTTCAGAGCGGCTCTAGCAGCCACGAACGCCACCCGTCGTTCAACACGCTCCTCTTCTGTGCGTGCTCGCTGCATCCGCCTCCTTGCCCGTAGGCAGGCGTGGCGCAGGTTCACAATTGCTTGAGTTCACCAGTAAGCCGCTGGTCTCCCATTCCTAGGGTGGACTTTCCTAGGCATGGTGGCATCGCATGCACACGAGAGTACTGTTACCAGCTGCTCACCGCTCAGACCGAGAGTATTGTGCTCGCGGCGGAGCGCTTCCTTAAACACCTCGTCGTCGAAGTATGATGTCTTCCACATACGAGGACTAGGCCTCGCCCCTTCTTCCGTCCGCTGAATGCTGGTCGTATAGTCGATACTGTAGCGAACCGCCAGGTGGTCGCTGTGAGTGTAGCCATCATCTACCCTCCAGTTCGAACTACTCGTTTGGCCAGGGCTCCAGAGCGTAACGTCGATAATCGACTCGGCACCGTTCCAGCTGTAGGTAATTTTGGTACCGACATTAGCCAAGTCCACATCCAACATGGCCAGTGATTCCAGCAGGATCTGCCCCCGTTGATTCGTGGATCGGCTTCCCGATTCCACGACCCAAGCGTTGAAGTCCCCCGCTATCACCACCGGCCTACGCCCCATCAAGTTAGCCGTCAAACAATCTAGCATTCGACCGAACTGCTCGATCGACCATCGAGGAGGCGCATAGCAGCTGCAGAAGAAGACCCCGTTGATTTTGGCAATGACGAAGCCCTCGTGTGTCGAAGACACCAACTCTTGGACTGGGTATTTCCCTGTTGTCCATATCGCCGCCATTTTAGACCCATCGGTGACCCAATTACCGTTCCTGGCGGGTACCCGGTAAGGATCACACAGCAGTTGCTGGGCTGCATCATAGTGGATCAGGTTTAGCTGCGTTACCTGCACTGTGATTTTGCAGCACGCTTAAACGCCGGGTACTTCGAACCCCCCATGGGGTGCTTGCTGTTCGCAGCTTTGCTGGAACAGATCAAACAGTTGGGAGGGTTCGTGCAGCATTGTGCCATATGTCCCTCCAATCCGCAGCGTCGACAGAGCTTGCTTCTGTCAGGTCCTTGCAGTCCCATTGCTTGTGCCCCGGTTCCAGGCACTTGAAGCAAACTTCGGGTTGCTCATATATGCCCACAGGGCATACCGACCACCCCACCTTGACGCTCCCTAACTTGACTACCTTGGAGGCGTCCGCTGCAGGTAGCCGAACCAATGCTACCTGTGTCCCTGCTGGACCTTTCCGTAGCCGAACGCCTGCGGTGAACGCCTCCACTTCACACTGTCGCCGCAGTGCCGTGACGAGCTCTTCGACTTCGGTGATCTCGCCCAGGTCTTTAACCCTTAGATTCACCTCCGTCGTGAGTGCCCTCACCTTGACCGTCTCGCCTAGGACTTCCTCCGCCAACTTCTTGTAGGCGGCGCCCTTTTGCGAGACACCCCGCTTTAGCTCGAGGATCATCTCGCCCATCCGGGTACGTCTTATTCGACGTACGTCGGCGCCGAGTTCACCGAGCTTGACGTCACTCCTCATCGCCTTCAAGACATCCGAGAACTTAGCCTCGTCTGTTTTGATGACTGTGTGTGTGTGTGTGCGCGCAAAACTCCTTAAAAAAAGTTACTCATTTTTCGGGCACTTATCCTCAATCGATTTGCTATTTGAAATTGGCCATATCGGACTATGGGATCGAAAATTATACCATTTTTTTATGGAAAAATCGTTAAAAAAAACTCACTCATTTTTCAGGCACTTTTCCTCAAGTGATTTGCTCGCATTAAATTGCATTCGACGCAGAATGTCTCATATTTTCTTATTGAAAATTGGCCAGATCGGATGTTATGGTCAAATTACTATTTATTGTGAAAAAGAGTTCAAAAAAGTCTAGCTCACTTTTTTAGCACTTAGACTTCATCTATTCCCCAAGCAACACAAGTTCAACAAATCTGGTTTCAGTAACCATATTGTGACTGAATCCAGTCATATATAAGTTACTTTGATTGATGTGCAATATGTGTGCTTCTCAGGTCGCTCGCAACAGATTGCATTCGACGCAGAATCTTGTCCCATTGTTTCCTATAGAAATTTGGCCAGATCGTACAATTGGGTCAAAAGTTATGGCGAAAATACTAATTTTAAAACTACAAAATAAAATGCCATTTTTTTTCTCTTATGCTCATCCGATTTGTTTGCAACAAATTGCGTTTGGCGAGAATTTTTTTTATGCATATAAACAAATATGAAAAATAAGACCAATCCACATATTGGTGTTATTTGAGATTTTTCCAAACTTTTTGAACCAACGAGAAAGGCATCATCACCGCTAGGTGGATTAATCTGGGTTTTTATTTTTGAGATGAACATGTTTACCCTTTTGACTAAAAAATGCCTAAGCTGATAAATATTGTGAATTCTAAAAGATTACTTGTCAGAAGCAACGCAGAATTGCCACCATTTTATCTCAGATTTGATTACAGTTATGCGTTGGTTCCGCATTCAGTGGTGTGCCTTTGAAAACGCTAGTGAATTTTGTTTTGGACTTCGGGTGGCTTGTCCTTAAAGAAAACTAAAGAAAACTTCCTACACCAATTGATCTAAACCTTTAAACATTGCTGGCTGACCAATCTCATACCACCTATTTAGCTTACGTTGCTTTCCACAATATGCTCGATAAGTGGTCATTTGTAACAATGATGTCGGCCAATTACAGTTTCGCCTTGCCTCTTTTATGTAGTTCGCATCGGGCCCAATCGATCGGCAGCAGTACCACCACCGCCAGCTGAGGACCTAAGTCGATGACGACAGTGGCGACGGCGTACTTATCGGCGATAATAACGTGGTGTGATGAAAAATCACGACATTACACCACTTGCTCTCCATGGGAACTCTTTCCAATCATTGTCGTGCTGCCGTACAACGAGGTAATATGTCAGTTACTGGTTGCACCTACATAGTTCCAGTAGACAAAGCGCACGGTAAGGCAAGTTAGTAAAAAAAATGCTGAACAAAAATTCAGAATTTTTGAGTATTTTGTGTCGAATTTGTAAACATAACTTTTGAACAAATTGGAAAAAAAAATTAATATTAAACGGAAGATTTGTAAATACAGTGGGATCTGTTATAAGACCGTGTTATGCTGCTTACCTCAAATTGACAGGTCTTGAAAAATATAAATTGACCTGAATAGTTATTTCAGCGATGTTGAAATCCCATATTAATTTTTTTTTGTGGCCTGAAAACAAGTTACCCATAGTGCATTCTTTCACCCGAAGGGATTCGACGTACAATGTGCTCTTTTTAAGCGTTGATTCCGTTCAATTTTTCAACTGCTGTCGACGATGCCAAGCCGTGTCTCGCACTGCTGCAGCGAATGAATCCGTTCTATGCTGCTTCTGCTTCTCGTGCGGCTCGAGTGAAATTTATTGCTTTCTTGGCAGTGAAATTGCCTGCCAATATACGAAATAATAGTGCTGCATCACGAACAAGGACAACCGACGACGCCGTCGAACAGCAATCAGTGCTTGAAAAAGTGTGTTTCAGATTGGCGTTTGGCGGTAACAAGGTTGCGGAAAATTATCGGGTGGCATCAAAAAGAATTTTGGTGCAAATTCTGTGTCATTTGGAACGATTTAGGCTTAGATTACTGCAATAATCCTGAAAAAATGTTCAGTATTTAAAATTACTCTAAATTGTTAAAATGTTTTTTTTTGTGGCAGTTCGTGCTATAGTTGAATCATTATGTCCAGTTTTTTTATTTTCTTAAGACAAAATTCGTTAAATCCTCGCATTTCTTTGGCAGCATGATTTGTTCGTTGCAAGTAAAACATACTCCGTCAGAGCCAGTTTTTTTCAATTTGTCGTTTATTGTGAATATATTCTTTAAACATGAAAACGAACGCAAATGAATCGAAACCCCAATTAGGCAAAACCCAAAACTATGTCTTTCCTCCCATCCAGATTTTCAAATTTATCTCTATGAGGTGGTGGTAATAAAATTTTAGAACAAAATCTTGAATTCTAATCACATTCTTTAACAAATCCGAGGACTTTTTGATTGTTTATTTTTTAATTTATTTATTTTCATATTCCAGTTCCAATAATAATTTTCGGCTTTACAATAAAGATGATGTTAGTTCCAATCATCATCTATTGGTTCTCTGCGTAAAATAACAGCTAACCTGACAATAATGGGATAGCAACCGTGCTAATCTAATCCATTTAATTTGACTGTTAGATTTTGTGTGATCGAGAGATACGCGAATTCCAACTCTAAGTTTCAAGCCACCCGAAAAAAAAATTCGTCTAATTTACGGATGACTCCTTATATCGAGTGGAAATGCATCATTCAAATACCGTCGTCCAGATTTTCACAGCGTGTTTCAATTGTGCACTAATAACCTGTACTGTCCCCGTCGGATGCCAGCGGCGGCGTCGCGGTGGTGCGACCCATGCCGTGAACAAAGCACCAAACCACTGCGGCGGTTTCGCCATCATGGTTGGTAAAACTTTTGCATTATATTGCACCCACGAGACGCAACACGGAAAATTCCTTCATTATTCGGCGCTCCGGTCATGGCAACGGCATTGGTGCTCGTTTCAACTTTTGCCATTATTCCGCGGCGTGATATATAGCTCTGCAGGAAAGGACACTCCAAAACTCCCCGGTGGGATCCAAGTGGAACAGCACTCAAACTCAATTTCGAAGGATTCAAACTGTCAAAGTGAATGAATTCAGCAAATATTGAACATTTTCCGACCAGCCAAATGCGGTCTGCTCTTGTTTATGTGTATGTAGTAGATAGTTGCTACATAGACCAATGGTTTGGTTGGACGTTTCAAAGAACACCAACGGAAGAATGGGCTTTCCTGTTGTTCAAGCATAACTGTTCAGTTAAGGGTTAAAGTGGGCTTTGTTGTGCTCAAGTAATATTCCCCGCGAAGCTTATGTTGAGGATTCCCAGTATTCCATGCACGAGCCCAACAGAAAATCTAAATAGAGATCATCGTATTAAATCCGGCTTGTATATGTAGTACGCGGGTTAACATGTATATACAGAGGTACAATCTTAGTAGCAAATTACTTACTATCTATCTTACTATCATCGACAATGGATCATCGCTTTCACGGACAGTTAATACAATAAAACAGATAATAAAATCGTTCGAAAGGGTTTTAATTGTTGCGATAGGTCTAGTGAGACTTCTTCCAGCGAATCAACTACGTCTATTTAACCTTCCGGGACTCGCATTGTTGTAAAAAGTACAACACATTGAGTAAAAATGAGATATCTTTAAAGTCAGTTGACCAATTTGGACCATGGTGGTTTGGTGTTCCCAAAAAATAATTCCTTATCAATTGAGAAGCTGTCCTGTACTAGTGGTTACGGTCACGGTTAGTTAACGACCCACCCAAAAAACAAATCTGACAATTATTGTATAAAATCTGGGCATATACAATTCTGTAAGCTTTTTATACAGATATTGTATTAAAATAATACAAACCTGTATTATTTCAATACAACAATTCAAGACAAAATTTTCAAAACGACTTATCTGCTTTTGTAAACAAAGATTCAATCGCCGATTTGAAGAATCTGATAGTTCTCCCACGCAAAACAACACCACCAATAGGTAGGTGAAGGTTTCCACTACCTGTTGATGGTGTTGGTTTGCGTGGGAGAGCTATCGGATTCGTCAAATCGTCGTTTGAATCTTTGTTTACAAAAGCAGATAAGTCGTTTTGAAAATTTTGTCTTGAATTGTATTAAAATCTTCCGAGATTGTATATGCCCAATTATTATACAGTTTCTGTGAAGTTCCTATGCAGAACTGTATTAAAATCTGCCATCCGCTGGTTGGGTGTAACAAGCTATCCCGGGATGATTTTCATGTTCAAGGCACTACATTCTTAGAATAATACTTTTTCCCTTAAGGTCACTCCTTAAATCGACTGATTGGACTTTCCCCTTGTTTGAAATATTATTCCTTCCACAAGTGTATGCTGTCCCGTTGTGTATGACTTACCCATGTAAAACCGAATGAAAATCATCCGACCAGCAAACAATGCTTATAACGCTTGTTGAATGATGTGTCACTCAAATTTCATATACATATATACCGGAATAGAACCATTGAGATACCGGATGATATTTGTTTTGGTTTGTCCCCACAACGAAGTTCATTTGGTATTGAAATGCATTGTGTACATATGAAGGTGCGGATTGGTTGAGTGAGTGCCTGGCCAGAGGCAAAGCAAAAATTATCGCCATGTTTTTTGAATTTCCTGACAAATCAGTCCGTGTTATTTCCCATCGCAAGCTAATTTTGAGCGACTTGGACTTTATTTTCAGGCGCTATGGATTTGTGGTACGTATAAAAAACAAAATTAGTCAAGTAATAAGTACATAGAATAATTTAAATATTGTTTTCATCCTCAGTGATAATTCGTCTTGCCATCATCATCGACTTGGCTTGCGCTCGCGCAGTTTTCATTGATTAACAACATTGGAAACAAAAAATGAGTACTGTTTTTACTGGATTTTGCAGGATCTCATGAGGATTGCAGTAACGTTATGCTGATTCCATCATAAGAACACTCCCGGAAGAAACCAGTATGGCACAAAAGAAAGCACAATTAAGGCCAAAGAATTACCATATTTATGTAGCCGAGCCTATAAATGAAGTACACAATACGAAAATAAAATGTGCATGCAATTTCTAAATATTTGTTTTTTTCGAGTTTTACTTGGTTGTACAAAAAAGTGGTAATTAAATTTGTCATCCAGTTTTCAAATTGAAGACATTATTTTCAAATTTAAAATAATTTCAAAACTATCCTGGAATCATCTGTTCACCGAATGTTCCTCGCCTTCACACCGTCTGCATTGGGCAATGGAAATGGGATGACTATCATACGCGACCACGTTAGCGAATGGGAGCTGCCAAATGACGGTCATCCTGAAAGTAAATGATTATCGTAAAGGGGCGGGACCAAATCAAGTATCAGTCGCTGTCAGGATTAAGATTTGGTTCAGTGTACGAAGGCAGTGCACAACTGTTATTTTTGTTGATTTAGCTTTGCTGCGTCGCAGCATGCGTGAAAAAATAAAAATGACAGTTGTACGTTGCTTCCGTATCGAGTGGTGTGCCCCCGAAAACGCGAGCACTTTGATCCCTGGATTCCGTCAGGAGGGACCTCAAGAGAAGAAAAGAAGCAAAGAAAATGCTGAGTCGCCCCTCGTGCCCTCGGACGAGTACTAAATCTAATATGAACGTCTCAGATTAATCATATTGTACTCAGCTTTATACTGCGTTCGCCCTCGTTGCCTCAAACGAGTGCTCAACCAACTTATCACACCTCAGACTAACATAGAAACTATGAAGGTAGTCTCGAATATTTTATTTTTTAATCCTTTTTAAAACAAATACATTGTTTTGGTGTCTTGAGTTGAGTCCAGGATTCTATCACAAACGCCCGAATCTCACTCGCCCGAATGAAAAATGCCCGAATGTAACAGTCGCCCGAATTCCATTCGCCCGAAAAGGCCAAACGCCCGAAAAGACCATTCGCCCGAATGGACCACTCGCCCGAATAGGTCATATATTTATGTATTCCTCCAAATTCTATAACAACATGTTATTTTTCCTAATCATATTAAAAGAAAAAAAAAATGCCAATCACCTGGAATATATAAACGTACCAGTTAGTCTAGTTTTTCATTCTTGGCTGCTATTTTAGATGTCTTTTTAGCCTGCAGTGGTCGTAGAGTATCAGTGGTCGCATTTCTTTCTTCTAGTTGGAACTCTTTTGGAACGCTGTAAACCGGAGGACTTCCTCGTTCCAAAAGCGTATCCCTAGCAGCACAGAAGTTCCACATAGGTTACTGTAACTTATATGGAACCGAATTCGGTCACAATAAAGTTGCTGCAACCATTTTTGTCTGACTTGTGCTGCTCGGGATTCCACTTATTGTGCCACCCTAAAATGTTATTGGAAGATCGAGGAATTCTGTTTAGGGGATTTTCATAGACCGATCATATTGAAGGGGAGAAAAGTGGGTCTCTAGTGGTCTTTTTGTGCGTTGATTAGCGACCAATCACATGAGTCCGCTACGTTAAGGATAAGTACGTTAGGCATAATGGACGTTACGTATTACGGATGTTAGGGACAATGGTCGTTTGGCATAATCCTGCTTTCTTTATGTCATGGGCTAATCTTTGGGTCATTTATGTATAACTAACGGGTACACCCATTCACATGCTTACACAGCATCTTACATAAAAAAATTACGTTTCTTTGGGCAAGATTTTCGAACCTCCTTTGTTATATCTCAACATGAAAAAAGTGCTAAGGTAACAAACTTTTTATAGGAAAGTTAAAGTCTGTAATCCTTCCCGTATGCCGATTGTAATCCGAATTGCTTATGTTTTCTAAAAACAAAACTTTGGTTGAGGAGAATGAAACATCCATTCATTTCATTTATTTAGTCTACATCTAAACAGATAACACTGAATCAACAATTTAACGCCACAATGCACGGTTCGAGGCCGCAACTCTCCATCCTCGGATACGCCCCACGCTCGCCAAGTCGTTTGCACCTGGTCTGCCCATCTCGCTCGCTGCGCTCCACGTCGTCTCGTACCTGCCAGATTGGAAGCGAACATCATCTTTGCAGGGTTGTTGTCCGGTATTCTTGCAACATGCCCTGCCCATCGTACCCTTCCGGCTTTAGCTACCTTTTGGATACTGGGTTCGACGTAGAGCTGGGCGAGCTCATGGTTCATTCTTCGCCGCCACACACCGTCTTAGTGATAGTAGTGTAGGCGACAACCCCTTCGCTAGAGGTGGGTTGTTCAGGTCTCCATCGACTTTGCGTCATCGAAGCATAATATCAGTAAGGACCTCAAGAGGAGCTTGCTGAAACTTCGAAAGTCGATGTTGGACGCCAAGCTGGAGAGGGCGGTCGGGACGGCCAAGTCTAAGCCCGTGAAACCCGTGGAGTCGAGGTCTACCCAGACTGAGGCCCAAGGATTCGCGGACTCGGGCAAGGTCGAATCGACCGAGGGCGTGCCAGCGAAGACGGTAATGCAAAGATCTACCCAGACTGAGGCTTAAGTATTCGCGGGTACGTCGGGGGTGACTGCTCCAACGGGGGAGACAGTCTCCAGGGGACGAGCTCCCAGGGGGCTGTTCCAAAACGCGGAGGGTTACTACCCCGAACAAGGGTAATGGGGCTGGGATGCTGAACCCCGGCCAGGTACCTCGAAAACCGGGGGAGGAAGGACCTGGAAAGGTACGTCCACCCAGGAAAGACGATGGTATGGGGATACGGCAGGCTGAGAGCTCTCACCCACACCAGACCAGGGAAATAGAGGGGGATGACGCCTCCTGGACCCGGGTCGAGAACAAGAGAAAACCGAAGACGTCAAGGGCCGAAAAGAAGGCCCAGGCGAATTAGGGTAGCAAGAAGTCTAGGGTAGGCGCCAATCGCTCCAGGGGCAATGCCCTAGTCATCAAAACGGACGAGGCTAAGTACTCGGACGTCTTGAAGGCGATGAGGAGTGACGTCAAGCTCGGTGAACTCGGCGCCGACGTACGTCGAATAAGACGTACCCGGATGGGCGAGATGATCCTCGAGCTGAAGTGGGGCGTCTCGCAAAAGGGCGCCGCCTACAAGAAGTTGCCGGAGGAAGGCCTTGGCGAGGTCAAGGTGAGAGCACTCACGACGGAGGTGAATCAAAGGGTTAAAGACCTAGACGAGATCACCGAAGTCGAAGAGCTCGTCACGGCACTGCGGCGACAGTGTGAAGTGGAGACGCCCACCGCAGCCGTTCGGCCACGGAAAGGTCCGGCAGGGACGCAGGTAGCATTGGTTCGGCTATCTGGGCATAAAAGTATCATCGTGCTATACGAATGCAAAATGGTAACCTGGCTTAGAAAACTCGCAGTTAATAACTGTGGAAGTGCTTAATGAACACTAAGCTGCAAGGCGGCTCTGTCCCAGTGTGGGGATGTTATGCCAATAAGAAGAAGAAGAAGAAGAAGAAGAAGAAGGCACAATGCTGCACGAACCCTCCCAATTGTCTGATTTGTTCCAGCAAAGCTGTGAACAGCAAGCACCCCATGGGGGGTTCGATGTGCCCGGCGTTTAAGCGTGCTGCAAAATCACAGTGCAGGTAACGCAGCTGGCTTGCTCGGCCTCGCCCGAGTGTTTGGTGTGCGCAGGTTTAGAGGAAACGGCGGAACACGTGTTGTTCGTGTGCTCACGTTTTCGCGCAATGCGTGACCATATGCTTGCCACATGTGGTCTGGACACTACCCCGGACAACCTAGTTCGGAGGATGTGTAAAGATGAAGTTGGCTGGAACGCCGTTTTATCGGCTATCGCCCAAATCGTCTCGGAGCTACACAGAAGGTGGCGCGTGGACTCAAGGATGGCTAGTTCAGGCGCAAATAAGAGGTGGTCCAAGGGATCGGAGTCGGCTTCATGAGTCATACCGGTGGTCATGCTCTGTGGTCGAACTCGATCCTTTTATCGAACAAGTGGCCGCGCGAAGAACAACATGGTATCGTCGCTTTCACGGCGTCGGTCAACCGGGCGGGTTCCGAGCCCGAGGACGGAAAGAGGTCCTCGTCAAAGCTGGGGCAGGCGTAGACACCCCGTCGGCAAGTCCCTCTGTGTGTTGGCGAATAGACCCTGTCGCAGAGAGGTCAATTTGGGGTGCACGCAGCATCATCATTCTTGATACCAGTCGTGCAGAGGGAAGCAGGCGCGAATTCGACCCTTCCCACCTTCCGAGGACATAGGGCGTGGTAAGGCCACCTGGAAAGCCAGGAACGCGCTGGCACGATACCATGGTGTTCTTCTAAAAAAGTGAGTCACGATGTTCGGTGCTGCAAGGACACGCAGCTAACCTTGAGGGTGCGTTGTGCACTGGCCCCCCTTTGAAGCATTACTTTCTGGTTGTACCGAAGGGACTATGGGCTTGGCGGCAATGGAAAAGGTTTTTTTTTTACAAGGGAGAATGCATTTACACACTAACCCAGTACACGTGCATTGTAGTTGCCAAACTACCACACGGAAGTGTACTGGAGTGTCGGACTCGACCATACCGGTAATACCGACTAAACTCCCTTGGGCTCCACCATCGTTTCCCCCAGGAACTACCTCGCAGTACTACTTCTGGGGGGATGGCAGTACTAAGCGTACTCGCTCATTATCGCTCACACAGGCACTCGTCCCATGCGAGACTGACTTGGGTGCTCGCACACCATTCGCTCCATTTGAGTCTTACTTGGATGCTCTCCCGGGCGCTCCGCTGCCATGCCTCGAGGTGTCAATAGCGGTAACTGCTTGGGAGTACAGATATTACGCTACGACACTCCTGCCTCAGCACGAGCAGATCAATCACACCACTGCCGAAGCAGACCACACGCTACCCTGCCGAAGCAGGGACACTCCCCATGCACCACATATGCACAACTGTAGGTGTGTGGGTACAACCCACTGCTACCCTGCCGCCGAAGCAGCTTCTCCAAAGACCATTCGCTCCATGTGACCCTTTTTCGGGTGCTCACTCTAACACTCCACTGCAATGCCTCGAGGTGTCGATGGGTACCTCGACTCCTACCTCAGCATGTGCAGTCCATACTCAGACTTCTGCTGCGCTGCGAGGTGACAATAGCGGCGACACGCTATGACACTCCTGCCTCAGCACAACCAGATCACTCACTCCCTGCCGAAGCAGCTCACACGCTACCCTACCGAAGTAGGTACACTCCCCAACTCACTCTAACACTCCACTGCCATGCATCGAGGTGTCGATAGCGGTATGTAGGGACCAATCAACGATACTACGCTACGACACTCCTACCTTAGCATGTGCAGTCCATACTCAGACTTCTGCTGCGCTTCGAGGTGACAATAGCGGTGACGCGCTATGACACTCCTGCCTTAGCACAAACAGATCACTCACTCCCTGCCGAAGCAGCTCACGCGCTACCCTACCGGAGTAGAGACACTCCCCATGCCAATTGGCACTCCCTGGGCTTGTGCTTTTGAAGCGGCACATAGTCGCTTTGATAGAGTCTGATTACGGGCACTTGTGGTTTTTTGGGAGGGATTTTAGCAGAGCCCACTGCTAAATCCCACCACGCCCTAGGCAGTTCTCCCTGACTCGCAGACAGCTGGGGAGGGGTCGTCAAGCCCTTGGACATGGCCCATGCTGTCCCTGCTGTCCCTGCTGCCCCCTTGGAAAAGGTTTTTTTTTTTTTTTTTTTTTTTACAAGGGAGAATGCATTTACACACTAACCCAGTACACGTGCATTGTAGTTGCCAAACTACCACACGGAAGTGTACTGGAGTGTCGGACTCGACCATACCGGTAATACCGACTAAACTCCCTTGGGCTCCACCATCGTTTCCCCCAGGAACTACCTCGCAGTACTACTTCTGGGGGGACGGCAGTACTAAGCGTACTCGCTCATTATCGCTCACACAGGCACTCGTCCCACGCGAGACTGACTTGGGTGCTCGCTCTATCGCACCCTCAAACACACCCTACATACTCTGTTGCACCTCTGTCATGCCGTGCGGGTCTAACTTGTGTGCCCACCCTTCTCATGCCATGTGGGTCTAACTTGTATGCCCACCCAAACCCTTGATTCATGCTCATACGCTCCATGCTTGCACGCACATTAACGCTCCTATGGGTTTGACTTGTGTGCCCACCCTTCTCATGCCGTGCGGGACTAACTTTTGTGCCCACCCTTCTCATGCCGTGCGGGACTAATTCTATGCCCACCTTTATCGTACCATGTGAGACTGCTCACCTCTTTCATTCAGTTCGCGCTGACACATACTACTCGAGTCATTCGACCTAACACTCCCTCTGGCATCCCTTGTGGGACTCTTCGCTTAGGTTCCCACTTCTGACATACCATGTGAGTCTGACTCACCTCATTCGTGCCATATGAGACTAGCTCAACGCGACTCAACTCATTCCTTTCGTACCATGTGAGACTGACTTGGATGCTCCCCCACACTCCTCTGCCACGCCACGGGGTATAGTCGTAGGAACCAACATTCCTGCGCTACTCCCAGCGCGGCGTGTGCAGTCCATACATACACCTATTCATTCACCCTTCTGCCATGCTTCGAGGTGACGATCTCGGTTGCCACCCGCTGCGCCATTACCTCTGCATGGGCAGACCATTCGCACACTTCTTCGCGTTCGGCACTTTCGCTCTAACTTACCAATCATAAGTTAGTCATGCTTGTCGATTGTTGCTCGGCGCGCCAGATTCTCTGCAAGCTGCAGGCAATCTGAGTGGTTGCAGTCGAGACTGCGTTCCACTTCTCCACCGCTTGACACATCCTTTGGATAAGATTATCCGGAGTTGTGTCCCGGCCGCAAACGTCTAGCATTGCTCTTCTTTCGACGTCGAAACGAGGACATACGAACAGTATGTGCTCTGCAGTTTCGTCAACACCTGGGCAGTCAGGGCAGACGGGGACCTCCGCGTGTCCAAACCTGTGGTGGTACTGTCGGAAACAGCCATGGCCTGACAGGAATTGTGTCAGATGGAAGTGAACCTCCCCATGGGGTCTCCCCACCCAGCTTGATATGTTAGGAATCAGCCGGTGGGTCCACCTACCTTTCGAGGAGTTATCCCACTCGCGCTGCCATCTGGCAACCGAAGTCACCCTGGTACGCTCGCGGGCTCCTCTGGTGCCACGTAGGTCAAAACACTCCTCGTCCTCCCGGATGACCAGCCCGACTGGCATCATACTCGCTATCACGCAGGATGCGTCGCGCGATACCGTGCGGTAGGCCGATATCACCCTGAGACACATCAAGCGGTAGGTGCTCTCCAGTTTCTGCAGGTAACTGGTTACCCCCAGTGCTTTTGCCCAGGACGGGCCGCCGTACCTAAGAATAGATGCGGCAACGCCTGCCAGTAGCCTACGTCTACTGGCGCACACCTTGGAGCTGTTGGACATCATCCTCGATAATGCCGCCACAGCAGTCGAAGCCTTCTTGCACGCATATTCGACATGGCTACCGAAGGTAAGCTTGTCGTCTATGATGACCCCAAGAATCTTCAGACTCCGCTTTGAAGTGATCGCGACGTCTCCCACGTGTACAACTGCATGTTGTGCCGACTTACGGTTGCTGACGATAACCACCTCCGTCTTATGTTGAGCGAGCTCAAGGCCTCTCGCACTCATCCAGTCCGCCACAGTGCTGATCGCGTGTTCTGCGGTTAGCTCTACTTCGGGGATTGACTCCCCGTAGACCTCTAGGGTTACATCGTCAGCAAAGCCGACGATCTTCACACCAGGAGGGAACTTTAGCTTCAGAACCCCGTCATACATCAGGTTCCATAGTACCGGACCCAGGATTGACCCTTGCGGGACTCCTGCGGTAATAGGAACACTTTTCTGACCGGCATCGGTCTCGTATAGCAGCACACGGTTCTGGAAGTAGCATTCCAAGATCCGGTACAGTCCCACCGGCAGGCTAAGCCGGTGTAACGAGAGCGCGATGGCATCCCAGCTTGCGCTGTTGAATGCGTTCTTCACGTCCAGTGTCACCAACGCACAGTATCGAATTGCTCGCCTTTTCCGTTGGATCGCTACCTCTGCAGTCTTGAGGACTGAATTGATAGCGTCCACCGTGGACTTACCCTTCCGAAAACCAAACTGGTTACTCGACAGGCCATCCGTACCCTCTGCATACGGGGTGAGCCTGTTGAGGATGATCCTCTCGAGCAGTTTACCCGTCGTGTCGATCAGGCAAATTGGTCTGTACGCCGATGGGTCACCCGGAGGCTTCCGGCCTTCGGCAGCAGGCAGTACCAACTTCTGCCTTTTCCATCTCTCAGGAAACAACACTCATCCAGGCATCTCTGCATAGCTAGCCTGAACATGTTCGGGTTCGCTATGATCGCTGCCTTAAGTGCACTGTTTGGAACTCCATCGGGGCCTGGAGCTTTGTTCATCGCAAGGGTGTTAGCCACTGCGAGTAACTCTTCGTTCGTCACCGGAGCCACCATTTCGGCCACACTCCCAGCGCCTTGCAGCGCAGGAGGAGGCCAGGGACTTGTGGCTCGGGACGGAAGAGTACTTCGATAATCCTCGCCAACCGGTCCGGTGACCGTTCGGGGTGAAGAGCCCCTTTGGTCTTGGCCATCACGATCCTATAGGCGTCACCCCACGGATTCGCATTGGCACCCTCGCACAGGTTGTCGAAGCACGCTCTCTTGCTGCTCTTGATGGCCTTGTTAAGGGCCAGTCTCGCAGCTTGAAACACTTCCCGGCGGACCGCTCTGTCCTACTCGGTGCGGGCTCGGGGCGTCCTACGTCTAGCCGTGAGGGAGGCTGAACGTAGGGCTGCAATTTCGGCACTCCACCAGTATACCGGGCGTCTGCCATTTCTTGGCAGGGCTTTCCTCGGCATAGTAGCGTCGCACGCGCGTGATAAGACAGCTATCAGCGCATCCCCGCTTAGACTGTCGGTGTTGGCCTCCAGTCCCAGGGCCGCGGTGAAAACTTCGCTGTCGAAGTGAGTGGTCTTCCACCCACGGACCTGACAGGGATCACCTGCCCGCCCTCGGACGCTGCACACCATAATTGATCTTGAAGCGAATTGCTAGGTGATCACTATGGGTGTAGCCCTCGTCTACCCTCCAGTCCAGGTCCGAGACCAGACTAGGGCTGACAAACGTTACATCTATCCATGACTCGACCCCATTCCTACGGAATGTGCTACTGGCTCCGTCATTGACAAGCACTGCGTCGAGTTTTGCAAGTGCCTCGAGTAACGCTTGTCCCCTCTGATTGGTGCAGCGGCTGCCCCATTCCACTGCCGCCCAAGCATTAAAGTCTCCCGCTATAACGAACGGGCTCCGACCTACTAGGTCGGCCGATAGCCTGTCGATCATCTGGTTGAACTGTTCCATTGGCCACCTTGGTGGGGCGTAGCAGCTACAATAGAACACCCCGTTGATCTTGGCTATCGCGACACCCTCCGCGGAGGAGTGTACAACCTCTTGAACGGGGTACCTGCCCGTTGTGCAAATTGCCGCCGACCTAGACCCGTCCGCCACCCAGTTGCCGTTGCCGGCAGGGACGTTGTACGGGTCGGACAGGAGGGCGACATCGATCCTCGACTCCGAGACCGCCTGCCACAGCAGCTGCTGGGCAGGTGCACAGTGATTCAGATTCAGCTGTGTTACTTGCACGGCTTTTTCCGATTGGCTTCTCCGAAGGGACACGCAGGCCCGCCCATAGCATGGTTCCGGGCCTGCTTTACTGGCGCAGATAAGGCACCTAGGTGCCTTGTCGCATTCCTGTGCTTTGTGTCCCTCCTCGCCGCAGCGACGACACATCTTGCTTCGGTCTGGGCCCTTGCAGTCATAAGACTTGTGCCCGGACTCAAGGCACCGGTAGCACCTGTCCACTGAAGGTGGCTGGAGCACGCTTACTGGGCATACTGACCAGCCGATCTTCAGCATCTTTTTCTCGATGACCTTTTGGCGTCAGCCACCGGTAGTCTGAGATAGGCTACCTGCGTACCAAAGAATCCCCTCTTAGACGTACAGAGGACCGCTCAACCTCTGTGCCGCACTGCTCTTTGACGGCAGAGACGACGTCTTCCGCGGTCGTGACCTCATCCAGCTGCTTACACTGGAGGGTCACTTCCGCACCCAACGACCTAACCTGAGCGCCGTCACCCAAGACCTCCTGGGCAAGCTTTTTGTAAGCCGCCCCGCTGGATTGCGCGCCACGCTTCAGTACCAAGATCATTTCACCGTTCTTGGTACGTCTAACGCTGCGCACGTCCTGGCCCCAGGGCCGATAGGCTATCGGCCGCTCGCAGCGATTTAAGGACATCGGCGTATTTGTCCTTGTCGGTTTTCACCAACAAGGCCTCGCCTCTGTCTCTCACTTTCTTCATTGGTCGAGGGTGTTCGACTTCCGCCCCCTACTGACCAGTTGCCAAGGATTCGCATCCCCTTCGGCGGGTACCGATGGCTGGCTGGGGCCAGCTTGTGGCTCAGCAACTTGTGCCTGTCTAGTGCCTTTCGCCTTCTTGGGCATACGCCCTTCAGGCTCCGGTGCACCATCCAGGCGACGCTTCGCCTTAATGGTAGCGCGTTTGGGTCGCTTCTTACTTGGCGTTTTCTTGCCCTCACTGGCCGTAAGGGCGGTCGCCTCTATCGCCGCAGTAACACCGCTAGGGGAGGAGAGGGCCTTGGTCTGCGTACCTTTGGCTATCCTCTCTGCTTCCGCTACACGCCTGATGTAAGCGACCTGTTCTTGTCTTGCGACACGAACAGCTCGCCGGAGCACCAACAGGCTCTGCTTAAGCTCCTTGTTGGTGTTCTGCCTGCCGCTTACGAACTCGATGATCTCATCGAGTTGCTCGGCCACCACCCGTATCCCGGGTAGTGGCTCGTCAGGCGTGCAGGCAGGGCTACTCCCCACCACCGCTGGAGACTCTTCGGTGCTGCCAATAGCAGCAGCCGTCACTCCACTTGCCCCCTCTTTAATAGGGGACCTCGCTAGGCCCCTTTTGGCAAAGGGGTCCGTCACCTCCAACTCCAAAGATAGGTTTCGTTCAGTACTCATTTCTTATGGGTCCCCCTTGCGGCTGCCGCCGAATCCTACTGGAGTAGTCGCCTTTAGTGATCCCATGGTTATCTATGCCTGCCTTGCGGCAAGCAGGGAGGCCATGCGAGGGTTGACACTTGCGTGTTCAGAGCCTACTCCCACCCAGTAGGCAAAACTGGATGGCAGGATTGGGCAGCGTGCTACAAGGCCCGCCACGGTTTTATGGGACGGAAGACAGCCTAGCCATTAGCCCACTCGCCGTTTCGAGTCAGTGTCACCCGACCCTACTAAGAGAGTAGAATGTCAGACTGCCAGCCCTCACTTCACAATATAACAATATCCAAATACGAAACCAGTACACGCAACCAGTATGCCATAATCAGGGTCTTACTGATATCAACCCTGATGTGCCAGTGGCACTCTCTGGGCTTGTGCTTTTGAAGCGGCACACAGTCGCTTTGATAGAGTCTGCTTACGGGCACTTGTGGTTTTTTGGGAGGGATTTTAGCAGAGCCCACTGCTAAATCCCACCACGCCCTAGGCAGTTCTCCCTGACTCACAGACAGCTGGGGAGGGGTCGTCAAGCCCTTGGACATGGTCCCTGCTGCCCCCATTGGAAAAGGTTTAGCGGGTCGGGGATGTAGTCCTGCCTCCCTCGATTGCTGTAGTAGGTAATCGTCAAGCCCTTGGACATGGTCCCTGCTGCCCCCATTGGAAAAGGTTTAGCGGGTCGGGGATGTAGTCCTGCCTCCCTCGATTGCTGTAGTAGGTGGTCCCTAACCCCGCACTTCCTGGACAACCCAAGATGTCTGTTGAGCAGATTCCCCCTCCATTTCTTAGGAAGAAAAATAAAACACGGACAGACAGACATTTGTTCAGCTCGACGAGCTGAGTCGATTGATATATAACATCATGGGTCTCCGAGACTTCTATAAAAAGTTCGATTTTGGAGTGAAATGATAGCCTTTCGGTACAACTTTGTTGTACTAGAAAGGTAAACGCGGTTTTCCTCTTCAAAATCTTGCTGCACTTCGTTCCAGTTTTTGAAAGTTTTTTTTCTGATACGATACCAAGGTTTAAATATAGCATTGTAAAGATAATTAGAAGAGCTTTCATATCGTACTAACAAAAATCGTGATATAATGAAGGAAAAAAATAAAAAAAATCTAAATACGGAGAAAACACTGAAAATTAGATGTATTTTCAACTTTACAAGTCAGCCACTTTTTTTCCTCGCATTTCCCCTCGGAGATATTTAGTTGGGGATAATATCTGGGATGTGTACTTTCAGTTTGCGGAAAATCTTGCGCAAACTTGCGCCATTTTGAGAAAACGCGATTTGAAAAAACGCTTGTGCTCCAAAACTTCTCTGTTTTTCCTTAGTGTGCATCATTGCAATACAAATTTCCATATTCTATTATAATAAACGTTCTTCCCTATATGTACTTGATATTTTGTGAACAAAAATTCGATGTCGTTTAGAAATGTATATATATACTATGGATAAAAGAGGCAAAATATTAAGCCCTTTTCAAAAGTTAGTCGCGAAATGACTGGAATTGATACTTAACAACATTTTCCTGTTATGAAAACATTAAAAACATCTTATAAGCTCGAAAAAAGGAAGAAAATATTGTTGTCCGCCAGTTTGTATGGGGAGGCCCCATAGTGCTATGGAAGAAGTTTGCGATGCACTTACGAGATGGATTTCACAGAAACCGATTGCTGAACTTTTAGCAAATTTTCAATAGTAAATACCCAATCATTCATAAATATTGTAACACACTGGAGTCGGTTTTCGCGGAAGATATGGGACATAGAAAACAGCGTGAATCTCAAAATATGGCTGAATGAACTATGTAAATCCCTAGAGTCCAGTGAAAAAAATTGCATAAAGCGATTCGTGTGAAAAAAAACCGCGTGAAAACCAACTTCAGTGTACATCAGCTATGTTGCGTTGACTCTTTCTTGATCGAATGGTTAAAAAAAATTGATAATACATTGAGAAACGATCAAAGTCTATCGTATTTTCGTGACGTTTTTCGATTTTTTACAATCGTAAAGTGTACCCCAATATATAAAAGACAGACGTAGTTTTACGTCAAAAATAATCCCCCTTTCTAGATGAAGACGCAGAGAAGTTTCGTAATAGCACTTTTGTGAATTTCTGGACTCAACAGAAATTTTTTAAGGGAATTTAGAAGAATTGCTTCGAGAACTTAAAATAATCTTGCGGGAATAACATGAAGGACTTCCGGACGAACTTCCTGAGGAACTTTCGAAGGAATTCCTAGAGAAAAAATCCGAAGAAATTCTTGAAGAATCTTCATGAGAAATTCCAGTAGTATTTTTATTGAACTTTTGTAGGAATTCAGGAAAGAACTTTTGATGAAACTTTCCGAAGAATCAATCTCAAAACAAAACGAATCTATGACAAAAGGTCGAAAGACAAAAGGTCGAAAGGACAAAAGGTCGAAAGACAAAAGGTCGAAAAGACAAAAGGTCGAAAGGACAAAAGGTCGAAAAGACAAAACGTCGAAAGGGACAAAAGGTCGAAAGGACAAAAGGTCGAAAGGCACAAAAGGTCGAAAAGGACAAAAGGTCGAAAAGGACAAAAGGTCGAAAAGGACAAAAGGTCGAAAATGACTAAGGTCCAAAAAGGACAAAAGGTCGAAAGGGACAAAAGGTAGATCAAGAACAAGTTGATAACAAGTTGGGTGTATTCCGAAAGAATTTATGAAATGCATTTAACTTCAAGTAGAAACAACACACTCATCACATCGATCAAAGTTGAAGAATGAGCAATTTTCAAAGAAGGAGTAATGACTATGAAACAATATTATGCCTAAATAGATAGTTCTGTTAGAGATAAAAAGATTGTTGAGTTAGGAAATTAATAAGTCTTGTATTGCGCGAGACAGAGTTGTCCGATACAATTGGCAAAAAAAAAGTTGCTCTTTTATTTTAAACTATTTTTAGCAATTAAATGAAATCCATTCAATGAGTGGGTTGTAGGACAAAAGGTCGAAGGTCAAAAGGTCGAAGAACAAAAGGTCGAAGGTCAAAAGGTCGAAAGGACAAAAGGTCGAAGGGTCAAAAGGTCGAAGGGGGTTGAAGGACAAAAGGTCGAGGGTCAAAAGGTCGAATGACAAAAGGTCGAAGGTCAAAAGGACAAAAGGTCGAAGGGTCATAAGGTCGAAGGGACAAAAGGTCGAAACAAAAATACTACGTCAAAAGGTTGAAAGGACCAAAATGTTTTTCTTATTTTCTCCCTTCTTTCTTATTACTTCTTCCTATTTCCTTCTATTCTCTTCTTTCTTCCTTTTTCCTTCTTACTTCATGTGTTCCCTTCCTTCAATTCTTTTTCCTCCTAACTTCTTTCTTTCTTCCATATTTCACCTTCTTTGTTTCTAACTTCTTTCTTTTTTCCTTTTTTCTTCCTTCTATCTTTCATTTTTCTTCCTTCTTTCACCTTTTTTCTTTCTTATTTCTTCCATCTTTTTTCATTCTTTCTTCCTACTTGCTTTCTTCTTTTTTTCATATTTTTCCTCCTTTTTTCCTTCTTTCTTCCTTATCTCTTTTCTTTTTGTTCTTTCTCTCTCCCCCTTTTTTCTTCCTTTTTGTTTCCTGTTTTTCTTCCTTCTTTCTTTTCACTTTCTTCCATTTTTTCTTCTTTATTCTTTCTTTTGTGCTTCTCTCTTCTTTTTTTCTTCCTTCTTCCATCCTTATTTCCTCCTTTCTTCTTCCTTTCTTCTTCTTTTCTTCTTTTTTCCTCTTTATTTTTGCTACTTCTATTTCCATCTTTCTATTTTCCTTCTTTTTTTCCTTTCTTTCTTCTTTCTTTCTACTCTCTTCCTTCGTTCTTTCTTCTACCTTTCCTTCATTTTTCTTCTTTCTTTCTTCCGTCTTTGTTCCTTCTTTCCACTTTCTTTATACCTCCTTTTTTCCTTTTTTCTTTTTTCCTCCTCTCTTCCTTTTTTCTTCTCTCTTTCTTCTCCCTTTCTTCCTTTCTTCCTTATTTCCCCCTCCTTTCTTTCTTCCTCCTTCATGTTTCCTGTTTTTCTTCCAACTTTCTTTTTTCTTTTATCTTTCTTCTCTTTTTCCTTCTTGTTTCCTGTTTTTCTTCCAACTTTCTTTTTTCTTCCTTGCTTCTTTCTTTCATCCTTCTTTCTTTCTTCTTTCCTCCTTATTTCTCTCTTCTTTGTTTCTTATTTCTTCTTCCTTCCTACTTTCTTCCTTATTTCTCTCTTCTTTGTTCCTTCTCTTCCATCTTTCTTCTATTTTCCTGTTACTTGCTTCCTCCTTCTTTATTTGGTTTTGCTTCATTGTGTCTTCTCTTCTTCTTCCTTCCTCCCTGCTTTCTTCCTTCTTCTATTTTCCTTTTTCTTTCTTCTTTTTTCCTTCTTCCATCTTCCTTCTTTCTTTCTTTGTTTTCTTCCTCTTCTGTTATTTTTCTTTCTTACTATATATGTTTCCTCCTTTCTTCTTTGTTCCTTTTCACTTCTTATTTACATCTCACTTCTTACTTCTAACTTTTCACTTTTCACTTCTCACTTCTCATTTATTTATGCTCACTACTTTCATCTTGCATCTCACTTGTCACTACTCACAACTCCCATCTCATTCCTTGTCTTTTTGTTCTTTCGACCTTTTGCCCTTCGACCTTTTGACCTTCGACGTTATGACACATATACGACCTTTTGACCCTTCGACCTTTTGTCCTTTCGACCTTTTAACCCTTCGACCTTTTGTCCTTTCGACATTTTGTCCTTCGACCATTTCACCTTCGACCTTTTGACCTTCGACCTTTTGACACAGATTCCAATGAGTGCAAGTAATAGATGAAAATCTAGGTTTTCTGAATGTCGCTTCAATCTGTCAAAAGAGTGTACTCCGTAGCCACCCAGGCGCACGCATTGAAAATACACCTGCGTGTAATATACGCCGGTGTATTTGATGTGCGGTGTGCACCATTTTGACAGATCGAAGTGACATTTATAAAACTCAACATCCATCTATTAGTTGTACTCACTGAATGAATTTTATTTATTTGTAAAAATTGTGAAAAATAAAAGATCAGAGTTTTTGCTAACTGTGTAGGACAACTCTGGTGTTTGATTCACTCTCTCCGTTTCAGTTCCTTGTCCATTTCGACCTTTTGATCTTATTGATCTTTAGTTTCTTTCGACCTTTTGTCCCGTTCGACATTCTGTCCGTTTCGACCTTTTGTCCCGTTCGACGTTTTGTCCTTTCGACATTTTGTCCCTTTCGACCTTTTGTCCTTTTCGACCATTTGTCCCTTCGACCTTTTGTCTTTCGACGTTTTGTCTTTCGACCTTTTGTCCTTTCGACCTTTTGTCTTTCGACCTTTTGTCCCTAACCCAAACAAAACATCAAAACATCTCAAAGAACAACTTCCGAAAAAAATCTTTAAGAAACTTTCAAAGCAATTCCAGGAAAAAATTGTATGAAATTTTTATAGAAATTCCTGGAGAAGTTTCTCAACTTGCTTGCGGAGGAATTTCTGGAGGAACTAGCGGAAGAATTTATGAAGGAACTTTCGAATGAAATCCTGAAGGAACTGTTGGAGGAATTCATGGAGGAACTTCAGGAGGAATTCCTGCAGGAGCTTCTGGAGGAATTCCTGGAGGACCTTCTACAGAGATTCCTCGAAGAACTTCCGGAGTAACGTCTGGAGAAACCCCTAGAGGAACTGTTAGAGGAACTTCCGGAAGAATTCGTGGTGGAACTTCCGGATGAATTCCTGGTGGAACTTCCGAAGGAACTCCTGGTGGAACTTCCGAAGGAATATTTCATTAAAAATTAAGTGCCTATATTCCGTGGATTAAGCCACCCGACTTGGACATTAATTTACAATGTTGTGAAAACTCATGTGTGAATATGTACATTACTATGTGGAAGATATTGATTTGAAAAAAAGTATTGGAGGTAATCACTTTGCCTTCGATGGGACCGCTAGACTGTGTCGTGTCCTCAATTTCACGAGCGAACTTTCTTCCACGAAAATCGTTTACTGAATGACTCCTCTGCTTTGTGCACAACCTCATTTCCGCTATGGACTTTGCGTTTCCATGTTGCGTTCGAGTGTGCGTTTTTCATTGTTGTTTTCCCTTCAGAAACTTTTTATACACTCAGGTAACGAAGCTAACAGAATAACAAAGAGGCGCAATTTCAAAATTGAAACAGCGCGTTTGCTGTCAGATTGGTGGTTCCAATCGGTACATAGTTTTAAAAGATAGGAGTATTGCGCCACTTCTATATGCAGGCACTTTAAACGTAGGCTGATATTGCAGGCTCGTTCAAGTAGACTGATGCTACGTCGTACGCTCGTTACAATCCAGTCATTTTGTTTCCTAAACTTTGTTATTATTTATTCTAGTTATAAGTTCAGGTTTGCGGAGCAGATTACAATAATCATTCCCTTGATGTTTACTATCCAGGACAATTATTTTATATGTATACCGCCTCATTTACTACATTCTTTCCCATCTCCACTGTAAACCACAATGTCTAGATTTTATTTCCTATCTATATGACACAGTAAAGGGTCTCGCACAAGGGATACGTTTTATCGGATCAAACTATTTTTGTTTCCGTTTTGTTTTGGGAAAAAAAAATCAACCTGCTGTTAATAACCGCCTGCATACTATAGATAGTGGAATATATAGATGAGCGAAGATAAATCCTCTGTCTCCAAACGAACTGTTAAACGTGTCTCCAAACGAGCATGACGTCACGATTTCAATGGAAATGTTAAGGGCTGTGACAGGGGACTGAAGAGAAGGCTAATACGCCTACCCACCATTCATTCAATATGGTGTACAATGTTTTTGTTTTAGTTTTGTTTAATTCATGTTAACAAAACTTCAGAAGTATCGACGAGCTATTTTTCGACATAAAGAAGCCATACAAACACAAAAGACTCGATGTACCTTAACTAATTGCAAGTTTTCGCCAGGAGAAATTAATTGCCGATAATTGGCACTAACTGCGTACGAACCAATCACCCAAAATGAGCGCTGCATTCGGGTATACTACCCAGAAACAGGGTACCAAAAACGATGTTGGGTAGAGTGCCATTGTACCGCGGATGACAGGCGTTTCACCCTCCTGGGCTGTGACGTCATATGCGCGCGTGCATGGTCAAAAAAATCGACTCAGCCATGCTTTCGCTCATCTATAGATTCTACTATCTATACTGCATACCGTGCTTATTTAGAGTGTTTTAATAGGAGTTGGCAAAATAAAACTGAATAATAACCCGTTTTAGTACAACGTGTATGATGACATTTTATTTCACCCATTTCGCCGATGAAACTATCAATGCTTATTCTACACAGGTTCGGTTATGCTTGCCTTTTGTTCGTGTTAGTGCCCAAATACAATTACCGATTCCGACACTTAACGAACACGTTTATGCTTTATTGCCCGAACCTGTATAACATACAAACCGAGACAAACATTGACTGCTGGTGAATAAGCACATTCTTCAACTTATGACGTCAGAACTTTCATGTTTACAAGAGTGAAATAGCCAAGGGTTCTTTCACAAATTACGTATTATGAATTCTGTTAAAGCTGAACAGAAACAATACAACCCGTCCGTCTTCGCATGCAGCAACCCAACGATAAAATCGCAGCGTTGAAACCACCTAGATTTGAGAGAGCCTTTATGATAATATATTATAATAAAGTGTTTTATTATTATTAAATATTATTTATTCACTTTCACCAACACCTTTCTAAGGTTTTTTTTTTATCTTTACCTAGTTAACAAATCATTGGTCACTTCTTTTATCCTTACCTAGTTAACAAATCATTGACACTTTAAACGTCAAACTATTCTTACTGTTTACTACTTTCTTTCGTGTTTTCCCCGTTGTCTCCATAGTTTCAATTTTTGGGTTTTCTCCGGTTTCAATTTACGATTTAGTGAAATAAGCGATATACAAAATTATCGTTGAATCTAGTAGGCTTTTTCATCAAGTTTCTGTTACGAAGTGGTCGCGAATCTTCCGAATGCTGGACAGCAAAACGATTGGCATCATAAAGTTCTTCATCGTGTGCTGGGCTTTCCGTTTCTTCCGCAGCTGGGGCCTCAGCAGAAGTTGTCTCCATTACCGGATCCTTTTTAACTTCCTGAATATTTCTAGCATATTGTACTCCTGTGCTGCTTATTACCACTACCTTTGGCCCTTCTCTAGCAATTACACGGAAGCGTTCTGACGAGAAAGTCGAATCGGTTTTACTTCGCTTTTGACGAGCCAGCAGAACCACATCCCCAACTTTGATGTTCGATTCTTTGGCACCTGAACTGAATCAGCATATGTCTTACTGGACAGCTTTGTTGCAGCATCCCGGTCACGAACCTCATCTCGATCCAGCTCCTTGGTCAACGAACTGCTCCATAAACTGGGGAACGTTCCACGATGCTTCCAACCGACCATTAATTCGAACGGTGTCACTACAAGCCTAGAGTGAGGAACCAGTGTGTTGTGCCGGTGAACAAACTCTTGGAGAGCGTGTCGCCAGTTCCTTCCATCCAGTTTTGATGCCGACAGTGCCTTAATAATCCCCTGGTTCTGTCTTTCGACTGCCCCATTGGACTGAGGACTTAAGGGGATCGACTTTCGTACATCAATCCCTTTGCTTTTCCAAAATTCGATAAATGCTGCGCTCTGGAATGGGGGACCATTATCACTCTGCAAGATGATAGGCAATCCCCAAGTCTGGAAAACCTCGCATAATGCAGCATTTGTACTCTCAGCATCCATGGCCTTCATCTCTACCACATGAAGGTACCGAGAATACACGTCGATCACAACCAAGAACTCTCCTGTACCAAAATGTGGAACCGACAAGAAGTCAATTTGAAGGCTCTCCCAAGGTCCTTCCGGGAGTTCTCTTGACACTAGCGGCACAGGCGGATTTCGTTTGGACAGTAACGCGCACGTTTCACAATTCTTGATGAAAAGCGAGACTTCCGCTGACATCTTTGGCCACCAAAAAAATTGGCGCATTATGCGTTTCATAGCCACCTCACCAATGTGTCCTCCATGGGCAGATTCCAAGGCTTTCCTGCGAAGAGTTCGAGGCAACACCGCACGTTCGTCCTTAAACACTAAAAATCCAAGGCAATGTAATGTTTTTTTATGGGCTTCGTAAGCTCGAATTTCAGGCGTCCATTTTCTTTTATTTAGCGCTTCCCGGACTGATTGCAATTCTTCGTCGCTTTCTGACATAGATTCAATTTCACTCCAAGTTAGTTCCATGGATCCTGAATCCAGTGCATACAGGAAATGTTTCTCGTTATCATCATCAAACGGTATGCACTCCTGCGTTTCTGGAATCAGTCTGGACAATGCATCGGCTACATTTTCATTTCCCGGTATGCGTTGAACGGTGAAGTCATAGGGTTGTAACCTCAAGGCCCAACTCTCAGCCCGTGTCACTGCTCTTCTTCCCAAACGATGATTGGTATGGAAAATATACTGATTAGCCTCAGCATCAGTTCGAATCACGAAGGATGTTGTCAGCAGATAATAGTTAAACCGCTCAACGCCCACACAAGAGCAAGCGCTTCTTTCTGCGTTTGCGGATAACGTTGCTCTGTTGGCGAAAGCACTTTAGACGCGCAGGCAATGATTCGTGGTTGCCCATCTTCATTGTACTGTGCTAACACCGCTCCGAGGCCGGTTGGTGATGCATCCACAAAGAGTTCGATGCGATCCGCTGGGTTGTAGTATCCAAGACGCTTTATTGTTTTCAGTGCTTCATTTTTCAGGTATTCAAATTCTCGCTCCTCGTTTTCGGTCCAATAGAACTTCTCGGAAACTGCCAATGCTCGTAAATGCTCCGTTTTAGTAGCACGGTGTACGATGAATTTATCCACAAACGTGATCAATCCGAGAAAGCTTTTGACTTCTGATGAACTAATTGGAGTCCTGAATTCCCTGATCGCTGAAATTTTTCCTTCCTCCACCATCCAACCTTGTGGCGTTAATGTAAAGCCTAAAAACCCTACAATCTGGCTTCCAAAAACGCACTTACTTTTGTTCAACATCACGTTGTGATTCGCCAAGCACGCGAGGACGGAGGCCAAATTCTCGTCGTGCTCTTCTTTCGTTGACCCGAAAACCAAAATGTCATCCTGGTAATTCCTGCATCCTTTGCATCCTCCCAGCACCTTCCGCTGCAATGTCTCCTGGAACACATCTGGCGCGTTACAGAGACCGAAAGGGAGTCGCACACACCGGTACATCCCGAACTCTGTGAAGAAGTTCGTCAGATGTCTTGATTCTTCATGCAGCTCGATGTGGAAGAATGCGTTAGTAATATCGATAGTGGAGAACCAAGCTGCACCATCTAGCTCTGCCAAAATCTGCTCCAACGTCGGCATGGCGAACGGAGTCCGATAAATGTATTTATTAGGTCCTCTTAAATCAATAACTAACCTGATATCTTCCTTCCCTTTAGGTACTACCAACATGGAAGAGCAGAAGGAAGTATCCATCCTATCTACTACTGGTTCTATGATGTCAGCTTTAATCAGTTCCTGTATCCTTTTTTTTTTCCACAAGAGGCTTCACAGCGAATGGAATATTAAAAAGATATTCCGACAGGGCGGTCTCGACTTATCATAATGGATCTTCACCGGAGGAACGTTGAACTTGGGAAAAACATTGTCAGTAGTTACTGCTGCAATTTCTCCAGCAAATGGAGATTCTTGCCAATCAAGTTCCTGGTTTCGTATGGGCACGTTGAGTCCGAGCATTAGAACGCTGTACCTCGACGCGGTTGTTCTACTCAAAAGAGCACGTACCTCGTTGACCACATAAAATTTCTCCAAAAGTACTGGCCTGTCATCTGAGATGTATAAATATGCCAGAAATGTCGCTGTTACCTTGATAGATTCAGAGGACGCGTACGCCTTCAACGGTCTATCCGAATCGTGGTTCACTTCAAACACCTCGGTTCTGTACTTGGGATCTGAAATCAACCTATGGAATAATTCCTCGGTGAATGTGTTGACCTGGGCCCCAGAGTCGATCAGAAATGGACAGCGTAGTCCGGCCACCTTTGCGAATATGATTTCCTCGTTTGCCGACTTGTATACAGACTGATCAAGTGGTTTTGACAATGAACGGTCCAGCTAGTGAAACAAAAGTATCAAACCATCAAATACCATTCCATAAAAAAATGTGTATTCGTTACTTACAATATTAATGCTTTGAGCAAAAAAATCGTCCTTTTTTGGTTCAATTTCCAAAACTGTCCTCCGAGAGGATTCATATTTTGTTCCAGAAAATGGTTCATTGGAATCAGTGAGCTTGGTTGTTCGGACTGTTTTAACCGAGATAGGAGTACTCGGATAAAGTTGACGACATGGTTGTGTGTTATTTTCTATGTCGTTGCATACACGGGATACCTGTGCAGTAATACAACCACAAAATATGTGTTAAACATTTTCTTAGCTTGTTTATTCTGATAAAATTGTATATAACAAGAACACGAACGGTACAACAGATTCAAATTAAATTTCTCATTCAATTCTTTTTTTTCGACTCAACGTTACTTTTACAAGTTCTTTCCAAACTATCTTTAATAATATCATTTATTGATTAAATATTTAATATTTCGTTTTAGGTAATTACACTCATCTTTACTCAAGCTTGTCTTCTTTCCCCGCACTTACCGTATCTATGCCAACATCATCACCCTCAAGTTTTTCCACGGCGGCGATTTTAGCGGAAACACCATCCAAACTTTCAGGAGCTGGACGTTTGAAGCTACTCGACTTACAAGCGCGTTGAATATGTCCCGCCACTCCGCATTTGTTGCATATTTTGTGACTCACTGGGCAGTTGTTTGCAGTATGGTAAACGCTATAGCAGCGCCAGCATCTTTCCCCGTTTTGAGAAGGAATGTAAGATTGGACCCGACTATTTGAATATGGCAGCCTACCTCTAGGAGCACGCCAGTTGGCTCGTCGCGCCGGATATCCACGACTGTTCATGCCTCCACGAGTAAAACGATTTGGGTCCCAATTGTACGTTGTTTGGACCGGTGCGATCAAAGCCGGCGATGCTTTTTCAGACTGCTTACCGCGTTTTTGTAGTACGTACTCCTCATTGAGCCGTATTGCTTCGAGTTCACGAACCTTGTCAACGAGATCGGTGAATTTTCCTTGCGGCTCAGCAACTTTAAAGCCGTAGTCCGCACGTCCCTGCTAATAGCGTGCTCTGCAACTGTGGCCACTATTTCTTCGAACTCCTTATCATCGTCATATTCGCATAACCGAGCTGTTGAACCTACTCTCAAGATGAAGTTAAGATCAGACTCATCGTGCTTCTGTAGCATCAATGACAGCCGACGCCTCATCAACATAACATCGGATCCAGAACCAAAGTAGGTCTTTAGACGATGCAAAGCGTTAGAGAAGGGTTCGGCGTCAGGATCTGGTGCGTCGCAAGCACTCTTCGTATTGCGGAATATTTCAAGCAGTCGTGGTCCTGCCTTCACTTTAAACACTGTATACATGGTCACTTCATCCTCGATACCAGCCAGTTTCATCGAATCAATAAGCAAATCTTTCCATTCTTCAAATGTTTGTCGGTGTATCTGTTCGTCGGCCGCTGCCTTGCACTCCGGTACGTTGATCGACGCTACAGATAACTGGTTCATGGAACATAGGAATCTTGACTCTTCCAAACTGCGAGACGCATTGGGAGTGAACGCCATGTGCCGAGTGCTGCTGAATCCAGTCTGTGCATCGAAGTTTGATTGCTGGCTATCCGGATTGCTACCTGTATCCCTTGTAAGGCCAGCTCGAAGCGCTTCAATTTCCTTACGAGATTTTTCGAGTTCGCCTGCCATCTTCTCTCTTATCGCTCTTTCTTCGGTCAGCTGTTTTGCTAACGCTGCCGATAGTTCGTCTTCCACTTCTTCCTCTATATACTTCGGTGCTCGCACATATTTTCCTAGAATCAAACAGAGAACAATTTTCTTACACTTACGAGCCACAACCTGGAGTCTTACGCGCTCCATCTTTATATTAATCGTTTTAATAAAGTGCCAGTTTTAATTGCATCTAGTATCCAATGAGAGAAATAAATAATCTAAAATTAAACGGATGAGTCTTAGGTTTCCTAATGTAACTTTTTTCGTTTGCAGTAAAGACTCACCGTTACAGATTTTTCACATCTAAGATTCGCTTTCTGATTCCCTCTGTTATTTATTTATTTTTTTTTTGTTTCAGAGTCCTGAGGCTGGCATCCCCTTTTTTTTGCCTTAGGCCAACTAACTATACATATTTTTAGGACCCGAGACTTGCACGATCTGTTTTCCATTTTTTTTATTGCGGATATCGTTTGTTCTACATAATTGTTTGCCACAGAGACCTGAGACTTGCACGCTCTGTTTTTATTTTATTATTTCATTTTCTTTTTTTTTTTTTTTTTGCGTATTTGGTTTATTCTACATATTGTTAGCTACAGAGACCTGAGACTTGCACGCTCTGTTTTTTCGGATATAATTTGTTCTACATATTGTTAGCTACAGAGACCTGAGACTCGCACGCTCTGTTTTCATTTTTTTTTCTTTCCACAGCTCTCGTTTTATATACTGTTAGCTACAGAGACCTGAGACTTGCACGCTCCGTTTATATTTTACTTATTTTTTTTTTTTTCAAATAACACTGATCTACATTATTCGCACTTTGTAGAATCCTGCTCACTACACGGTATTTCCTGCCATTACTCACCTGCCGACTGCGCCATGTCGTGTCCTCAATTTCACGAGCGAACTTTCTTCCACGAAAATCGTTTACTGAATGACTCCTCTGCTTTGTGCACAACCTCATTTCCGCTATGGACTTTGCGTTTCCATGTTGCGTTCGAGTGTGCGTTTTTCATTGTTGTTTTCCCTTCAGAAACTTTTTATACACTCAGGTAACGAAGCTAACAGAATAACAAAGAGGCGCAATTTCAAAATTGAAACAGCGCGTTTGCTGTCAGATTGGTGGTTCCAATCGGGTACATAGTTTTAAAAGATAGGAGTATTGCGCCACTTCTATATGCAGGCACTTTAAACGTAGGCTGATATTGCAGGCTCGTTCAAGTAGACTGATGCTACGTCGTACGCTCGTTACAATCCAGTCATTTTGTTTCCTAAACTTTGTTATTATTTATTCTAGTTATAAGTTCAGGTTTGCGGAGCAGATTACAATAATCATTCCCTTGATGTTTACTATCCAGGACAATTATTTTATATGTATACCGCCTCATTTACTACAGACTGGTGCTTTAACCAACTAAGCTACGAATACATTAGATTTCTCAAGCATAGCCACTCGTGATTTGTACAATCACATATCCTTTGCTAATATATAGAAGAAATAACTGATGATTTCCAGAATAGTTTCACGTCGAAATTCAGACTATTAGGTGCTATCGGTTCATAGAAATTCATTGGATTCTCCTGTTGAGACGCAAAAAAATCCGGTAAAATCCTAAAAAAAATCAAAGGAATGATTGCAATAAAAATCAGGTCTCCGATCCACGCCGCCGTCTCTGACTGACGGCGTGAAGCCGAAATAGCCTCCGTCGTCGATATTTGAAATATATCTGATCTTTCCTGAACTTCTCTACCCTCTAGTCAATCTGTTCCCACAGGTCTTGAATCAATCCAGAATACTATCATTCCGTTTGCAACCACTTCGCATGAGGGTGTTGTATTGATTGTTTTCCAAAAACATATAAAGAAATAAAAATTCTACATAGTCTCTCGGTATACCTCCCCGTGCTCCCTCGTAGATAAACGTAGACTTTATTGAAATCCCTTCCTAACCCTGAAGAGTCAACGTGGTGTATGGATAGCCCCTAGCCCGAACAGGAGAAAATAACTCAATAATACATAATTCTGTTATTGACACCTTACTCTGTTATGAACTTGTCTTGCATAAAATGTAAAATACATACTCGGTTATTACAGTACCAAACGCAAAATAAATTATTATTCGTTTGGTATTAAAATTCCCGAGCCTGTTATGCCTGAAGTATTTTGCATATTAATTTTTGGCTATTATTTTTTGGTATTTTAGCTCTTATGCAACGCAAACTTATACAAACTTCTGTTATCGAGGTCGTCGCTCCTGCTCGGGAGCGGACGATGAATCATTTCAAGCAATAAAATTAGCCATATCGAACATATGCCGTTCTTACCAGTGCAAATATGCAGCAGACAAACATTTGATACTCGAAAATGGGAACGTGTCTCTCTAGCGGTAAATCTTTGCAGAAACATTGGTTCTCACTCAGAATCCTATAGTAGCCAAGCTGCACGACAGCAACCGTATAGTGACGACACTCGCACCTGTCGTACCGACTTTCCGGTCGTGTTGACTTTTGCAGACTCACATGTGTGGCTCGCGAAATTCAATGTTGCCCGTCATCAGCAGCAAGATAGCATTAGATGAACATTAACACGTTCCATCGTCCGTTTATTCTGGTAGCAAAAGTAAAATGTGCGCAATGCTCAATTCTCACTAATGGATTATGCGTTTTTAGTTTACTGTTTTGTGCAGTGCTGTTCATATCGTAAATTTGAACTTTTGTATTTTTGGTAAGTAAAAATAATTTAAAATAATACTCGCAGCATGTGAATTTGAGTTTAAAAATAATTCCAGCGAAAGCCTACACCTCCACGAACTGAAAACATGTTCATTTGAACTTTCCCGCGACGCTCATCTGCGCAGCACTCAATGCAAGAAACGCAAGACAAAGCCAAAACTTTTTCAATTTCGGGAATTTTAATTCCCAAATAAATAATTCCCCATCTACGACAAATTGTTCTCTTTTACGAGTGGCACCGAAGAGGCAAGAAGCGAACCCTTCCGCCGCCAGTGTTGGTTGCACTTACTTCGAGCTACTTGCAGGCAGATGTTGCTGTGGAAATTACTTTCCTCATATAGCTCGTGACTGCGGATAGATGGGTACCATTCGACCTCACTTCTGCACTGTGAATATATTTCCACAGCTGGGACTGAAATTTTGTACCAATGATTTTGGTGTTAGCCTCAACGTTTAGTTCATACACATTGTAGTTTAATGATTTTCCACAGTTGCAGCTTCTTACCACAGTGTTGCATAGAAGGGACCGGCTCTAGGTGAGAGTGATTACTAGATTACTAGTGATTACTGGTTTATACGATTTTTGCAGAATTTGTTTTGAATTTCCCGAGATTTTTTTTTAATTCTCTCATGAAATTTTACATAACTTTCTAGGGAAAGTATAAATTACTGCGAGAAATTTCCTAGAAAAGAATTCTGAATTTTCTCGGAGAATTCATCTGAATATCCTCAAAAACTTCAGCCGGGAAACTATTCTGAATTTCCTCACTCATGTGTCCTGAGGATCCAAGTTTCAGATTCCTATTGACTTCTTTTATTTCTTTGTTAAGGCAACGTCGCGGCGTTCAGCAACACAGATTTTTCACATTATGTAGCGTACACACGCTCGAATACGTTGGACCAACATTGACTTCGCTCCCAAGAAAATGCTTTGGTTGCTACTTTATTTGACCATGTGCGGCTCGGTTGAAAAAAAATCAAAGTGGTTTGATTTTGGATCGCCGAATATGTTTGATCGTTTGTAGAGAAGTCGCACAAAAACTAATTATTTTTTTATGCTTGGTGTTTAAGTTGGCGCTTCGGTCGTTCGTGTGTGATATTGTTGGTCGAATAAATGAATTGTTCATGCCACTGATGGTAGAACTTGGTGAATGTTTGATGTAACAAGAGGTGGAGTCAATGTTGTTCAAACTGCCTGACCGTGTGTACGCTGCATTAAGGGGCAAGCCAGTGTAAACGACAGTGGGCCAGTGTCAAAGAATACGGACTGATTTTACGGCGACGACTCTTAGCGCGAAACAACGGACACGAATAGGAACATGGAACGTTTTAACCCTAGCCCAGCAGGGTAAACTGGCACAACTTGCCAATGAGGCATGCCGCATGAAGCTTGAGTTCCTGGGACTGAGTGTAGTCCGTTGGCCAAACTTTGGAGAACACAGAACGCCGTCGGGACAAGTTCTGCTATACTCTGGTTTACGAGGTGAGCGCGGTGAGAGCGGTTTACTAAGCGCTCAGGCACACTCTGCGCTTATGAAGTGGGAACCTATAAGTGAAAGGATAATCGTTGCCAGATTTAGAACACGGGTCCGAAACCTTACTATTATCCAATGTTATGCGCCAACCGATGCTGCCGATCTGCAAGACAAAGAGAACTTCTACAGTCAACTCAATGCCGTCGTAGATAGATTTCCGGAGGGTGATATCAAGATCTGTTTGGGCGACTTCAATGCGAAGATCGGATCCGACAACTCGAACCATGAGCGCATTATGGGACGCCATGGTCTCGGAGAAATGAACGAAAACGGAGAGCTGTTCGCAGAATTCTGTGGTAATAATGACATGATGATCGGGGGATCGCTCTTTCCTCATCGACCGGTTCACAAGGTCACGTGGATCTCCCGTGATGGCTTTACAGAAAATCAAATCGACCACATCTGCAAATCGACGATTCAACATACGCCGACTGGAAGATGCCACGGTGAAACGGTCCTTCGTAGAAGAACTGGAGACGCGTACTGCAGATATTCCGGAAGGTGGCAGCGTGGAAGATCAATGGACCGCCATCAAGAATGCCTTCATCGCCACCAGCGAGAACAATCTGGGCGAACTGCGCACCCAGAGAAAACAATGAATCACCGATGAGACCTGGAGGAAGTTAGAGGAGCGAAAAGAAGCCAAAGCCACGATAGAGCGATCGAAAACCAGAGGAGCCAAAGTCTTAGCCCGTCATCGATACGCGGCTCTTGAGAAGGAAATAAAACGCTCATGTCGACGGGACAAGCAAACGTGGGCAGACTCTGTGGCCGCCGCAACCGGGGACATTCGCCTCCTCTACGATATCTCACGACGCTTAAGCGGGGCGAAGATGAATGCAACGATGCCTGTGAAAGACGCGAATGATCAGTTATTGACCGACCCAACTGACCAGCTGAAACGCTGGTTCGAGCACTTCGAACAACTTTTTCAAGTGCCAGCCAGGCCATCACCACCTCGACATGATCTGCCTAGGATCCTACGTATAACCGCATATCAGCCGAGATACCCAAAGCTGACCCCATGACATCCGCTCAGCTACTGCATCATTTATTTCGTAATATCGGGGACACCACAACTTTCCCGGTCGACTGGATGCAAGGTATTTTAGTGAAGGTGCCCAAAAAGGGTGACCTGACTGTATGCGATAACTGGCGAGGCATTATGTTGCTGTGTACCGTTCTCAAAGTTCTGTGCAAAATTATCCTAGCCCGGATTCAGGAGAAGATCGATGCGACTCTCCGGCGGCAGCAGGCTGGATTCCGTGCCGGAAGATCCTGTGTGAACCATATTGTCACGCTCCGCATCATTCTGGAGCAGGTCAACGAATTCCAAGAGTCCCTTTACTTGGTATTCATTGACTACGAAAAAGCTTTCGACCGTCTTAATCACGAGAATATGTGGGGCGCCCTGAGACGCAAGGGGGTTCCTGAGAAAATCATCGGCCTCATCGAAGCACAGTACGAGGCCTTTTCGTGTAGAGTGCTGCACAATGAGGTCCTGTCCGACCCTATCCGGCTCGTGTGAGGCAAGGATGTTTACTATCACCGTTACTGTTCCTCATCGTTATAGATGAGATTCTGGTAGATGCGATTGACCGTGAACCAAACCCGCGGGCTGTTATGGCAGCCTATAACCCTGGAGCACCTAAACGACTTCGAATTGGCGGATGATGTTGCACTCCTCGCGCAACGGCACTCTGATATACAGAATAAGCTCAACGACCTTGCCGAGCGCTCCTCTTCGGCAGGTTTAGTCATCAACGTCAACAAAACCAAATCATTGGATGTAAACACGGTAACTCCTTTCAGTTTCACAGAAGCCGGGCAACCAGTGGAGAATGTTGAAAGCTTCCAATATCTTGGTTGCCAAATGGCGTCAGACGGCGGTTCATTAACAGATGCCTGCGGTATATAATTCGGGACTGGTGGCCACACAACTGGATCTCAAACAACGAGCTCCATCGTCGTTGTCACCAGAGGCCGATAGCAACAGAAATTCGGGATCGGAAGTGGGGCTGGGTCGGCCACACTCTACGTAGGGGCGGAAACGAAATCTGTAAACAAGCATTAGACTGGAACCCAGCGGGACATCGCAGCAGAGGCAGACCCAGAGGCTCATGGCGGCGAAGCCTCAATAAAGAAATAAAAGAAGTCGACCGAAATCTAACCTGGCAACAGGTTAAAGCGATAGCCGGCCAACGCTCAGGATGGAGATCTTTCAAGTCGGCCCTTTGCACCACCGGAGGTGTACAGGATCCATAAATGAAAAAAAGTGTAAACGCGACAGCGCGAAGCGACAGTTCACTGATAATAATTGCTCGGTGCTCTGTAAAACATCACTAAGCGGATTTTTTTTTTACTGATTTGTGATAGCGGAAATGTTCCGATCTTCATCTCACTGGACATATATTCACCTCATCGCGAAACAAATAAATACTGCACCAATTCCATCGCTTCTTTCTGAAATCATGCGTGCCCACCGCTAAAAAAAATCACAAAAATAAGAAACAAATCAAGGTTTTTTTTTATTGCTTTATTTTTGATAAGATGAACATCAGATCTATGAGATGAGATCCAGTAGCAGTTCCCCTATAGTGTAAAGGGATTCTTTTTTTTATCAATTCATGCGTACATTAATGAAGGATTGGATTTGGCGTTGTTCGTGAAACCTGCTGCCTATTAGAACGCCGTTGCACTAGAGGAGCAATATCATCAGTCAAATCGATGTCCGAGGGAGGTGTGGGCAGTGACCAAATAGGGAAGTAATTGCCCTTAAATAAATCGGAAGACTCTTTCAACTGAAAAGCGGGGAGTAAAGACCGACTGACAATGGTCACGTCGATGACAGTTGCCGAATAGCCGTTGAAAAAAAGGGTGAGCCATTATTGAGAGGCACCTAGTTCTGCCGTCTCGAACGCTTCTAAAACAGCAGTATCAGGAACCGACCTCGACCTAGGATCTCACCGCCCCGGAATTATAGATACTGATACCACTTTCAACATCTACTTATACCTCCCAGCAAGGGAATAATGCATTGCATGGAGAGGACCCAATTGACTTTTTGAGGGCTATTTGGAAGACCGTCGCGTGTTAGGTTGAGATAGTTAAAAAAAAAAACATTTGACTTCCGTCTCATAAGTCTGTTTTCAGGGGTTTCCAAAAATGATTACTGCTGTGAAAACCACATTTCTTGACCAATTCCTTTGCAACAAGTTGCATTTCATATGGAAAAAATCCATGGTTCCAGAGTTTTTCTAGAATCCGTTGGGGTCAGTTGCCCTCGGAAAAAGTGTCCATTTGACCAATTTAGGTCAAAACAGATCGTGTAACACCTCAAACTTCATGATTTCACAAAACAATGATAATAATGACATTTTCACAGTTCCTGGGCCACTTTGATTCAATCCGGCCACATCGACCACAATCCGGAGGACTTCTGGAATGGCCATTTGCTAAATTGAGTCAAAATAGCTGGTGCGGTACCTCAAACTTCATGTGCGAAATCATGATTGAAGTAATATTTTTTAGGATTACTGGACTACTGGGTTCAATTCGACCACATCGGCCGCAATCCGGGGGACCTCTGGAACGGCTTATTCCTAAATTTAGTCAAAATAGGTCGTGTGACACCTCAAACTTCATTTTTTCACAAGACAATGATGAAAATAATATTTTCAAGTTTTCTGGGCCACTCGGGTTCAATCCGGCCACATCGACCTCAAACCGGGGAACCTAGGGAATGGTTATTTCCTTTATTGAGCCAAAATAGGGCGTGTGGCATAACAAACTTAAGGATTATAAAAATGGTATCTTTACCGGTCACATTTGCCATATTCTGGAGAATTGATTTTGATGACCTGTTTTGATCCAATTGAACAAGTTTTCGTTTAGTAGGCTTCAGAATTTATTTCATTGCTTCGTGGAATCTTGAAGTTTGAGGTGTCACGCGACCTATTTTGATTCATTTTAGGAAATGGCCATTCCGAAAGTCTTCCGCATTGCACCGCTTTTGTACTGGATTGAACTTAAGTAGCCCAGGAGTCCTGAAAATATCACTCCCCTCATTGCATTGTGAAACCATGCAGCTTGAGGTGTTACTCGACGTGCTTCGATTGCTCGACGTGCTCAATTTAGAAAATGGCCATTCTGGAAATTATTCGCATTGTGGCCGATGTAACCGGTTTGAACTCAAGGAGCCCAAGGGATATAAAATATCTTATCCAGCATTGGTTTTTAAAATCAATAAGCGTGACACATCATGAAGTTAGAGATGTCACACGACCTATTTTTTAATTAAGTCGAGTCAAGTACGAGACACTGAAGACGGCCTTACTTTTGAGGTCGAAATACGTATCTGTCAAGATACAATTAAGTGGTGGAATTCAATGGGATTGTATAAACTCGTCTTATGACAGGTGAATTATTTTATTTTAATTTAGGAAATTATTGTATTTCATTTTAGGAAATGGCCATTTTGAACGTCCTCGCATTGTGGTAGGTGCGGCCAGATTGAACCTGAATGGTCCCAGAACCTTGAAAATATTATTCCTTTTATTGTTTGTATTGTGAAATCATGAAGCTCGAGAGCACGACTTATTTTAACTCAATATAGGAAATGGCCATTCCGAAAGTTCCCTGAATTGCGACCGGAAGCTTGAGGTGTCACACGATCTGTTTTGACTTAAATCTGTAAATGACCACTTTTCAGAGGCCAACTGTCCCCAGCGGATTGTATACTGATTCTGGAACCGTACTGAGGTTTATTTATTTATTTATTTATTTATTTATTCATATTTCATCTGACTGTATGGTCTACATGAAAACTTAATTACTATTTGGAACATTGTCAGTCATTAAAATATCTTGTCAAACAATACCGAAATCTAGATGCGTTGATGTTGAAGTCGAAATAAATGGCTCCTTCGTTGAAGTGACGAATCATAGCGACGAAGCAGCTGTTGGCGGCATAGTTCGTGCTTTGAACTGCTTCATACAATATATCTCTAGGCCGGAGTGTACGAGAGGGTGCGTAAAGTTGTATCTTTGTCAACAAATCTGGCACATCGTATTCAGAGAGCAATAATTTAGCGATAAAAACTGCTTGAGCCACATTCCTCCGCTTGCCAAGAGTATCCAGTCCTAGTAAGCGACAACGATCAGCGTATGGTGGAAGATTGAGCGAGTCCCTCCAAGGGAGATGGCGTAGTGCGTAGCGGACGAACTTATGCTGGACAGCTTCCAAACGAGCCGTCCATACGGCTTGATAAGGATTCCAAACAACTGAAGCAAATTCCAAATGAGACCGCACTAATGAGCAGTAGAGCGCTTTGAAACACAAAGGATCTCGAAATTCACTGGAAATTTTGAACATGAACCCGAGCTGGCGATTCGCTTTGTCAATAGTAGTGGATAAGTGACGATTATAGGTTAACCTATCATCCAATATAACACCGAGGTCTTTGATATGGTCGACACGTTGTAGAGTAGAACCTGCAATATTATAATCGAAGATCATGGTATCTACAGTGCGACGAAAGCTTATCACGTTGCATTTAGCGATGGCAAGAACCATCATGTTTCGATTACACCAATCATTGAAGATATCTAAACGTTTTTGCAATTCGAGGCAGTCCGCCATGGTTCGAACTACGAGGTAAATTTTAAGATCGTCCGCAAACAACAGCAGTCCTCCACGCTGCAGGATGAAGGTAACATCATTCACGAAGAGCGAAAACAGCAATGGACCAAGCGTGCTTCCTTGGGGGACTCCGGAGCCATTCGAAAAACAACGAGATGAGTGGTTTCCTATGTTTACGGTTACTTGGCGTTGTACTAGGTAGGAACGTAGCCAGTTGCAGAATGTTGCAGAGCATCCGAGTTTTTTTAATTTTGCTAGCAGTATGTCGTGATTAACTTTATTAAATGCTGATTTGAGATCTGTATGCACGGCATCGACTTGAAACTTTTTGCACATGTTGTCCATACAAAACGTTGTGAAGCCTACGCAATTCGTTCCCACAGATCGACCAGGAAAGAAAACCATGTTAGTACGGGCTGATATAATTCTTGCATGCAGCGAACAATCTTTCATAGATCAGCGACTCAAACACTTTCGATTCAACTCCGAGTAATGTAATGCCCCGATAGTTTCTTACCTCACTTTTGTCTCCTTTTTTAAATACGGGAAACATGGTAGAGCATTTCCATTGAGTAGGAAAATTCTGCTGACGAAGTGACAGGTTGAACAGTATGCGCAGAGTGGGTGGCCAAAATATTGGAGCATTTTTTAGCACTGCCGAAGGAATTTCGCTAGGACCAGCAGAGAATGATGATTTGATTCTATTAATAGCCGAAACAACCATATGAGTCTCAACGTAAAAAAGGTCGATGCCGAAAGCGCCGTCAGGTACATCACTTAATGCACCCAAAATGTCAGCTTGAGACGGCGAAGCTACTGAGAAGACGGACGAGAAGTGCTTAGCAAAAAGGTTGCATTTGTCCTCAGCATTCAATGCAACGTTGCCGTCAAGGAATAATCTCGACGGTAGACCGATTTCATTCCTCTTAGTATTAACAAACGACCAAAACCCCTTGGGATTGCGCCGAAGATTCTGCTGCATACGACACACATACTGCTTTAAAGTTGCATGTTATAGCGGCAATAACAATTGCTGACAATTGAGAAGTTCCTTTTAGTTATAGAACAACGACGATTAGCAAGAGCGCGAAGAGCTCTAGCGCGTGCCCGTTTTACATTGCGTAGAGTAGCGTTCGTCTATGGTGGTTTTCTTGGAGGTTGGCGCTTCGGTACGGATGCAGATTCACAGTCCCGTAGAAAACAGTTGAAACGGTTAACTGCTGAGTCGATGTCCAAGTCTTTCAATGCGCTCCAGTCGAATCGGGACAAACTGCGTCGGAGTGATTGGAAATCAGTCTTGCGGAAATTCAAGCCATCGATATCTGAGCTATCGTCAAAGCTAACATGACAGCTATTTGCAATAGTAATGTCTAGAGCAGGATGATGATTATCAAGAGGAACAATGGGATCCGAGGCCTCGATGACCGTACAGTCAGGAATTAAATTTTCGCTCACAAACACCAAATCAAGGAAGTGTGATTGGAAATTTGGTATCAAATTGATCTGGCTTAATCCAAGAAAAGCAGTTCCATCGATGAGAAGGCGGCTGGCAGGAGTAGTCGTCGAGTTTTCTGAATCAAGAAACGCAAACCGGTGGCCAGAGGGTGACCAAATAAGACCAGGTTGATTGAAATCTCCAAGTAGAAGAAGTACATCCATCAGGTCAGTCAAAGAAGATGCGTAATCAATTGCTCCTAAGTGCTGTTGCATTATGTTACAATCATGACGTCTGTCAGGAGGGATATACAGTGCACCAATGAAAACGTTTTGTGTAGTAAGACTCACTTTCACCCAAACAGCTTCTATTGAGGTGAATTGCCCAATAGCAATTTGACAGGTAGCAAGTACATTTGAAACAGCAATTAAGACACCGCCGCCGCGTGAGCGATTACTGTTGGCAGAGCTTCGGTCGACTCGGTACACGTTGAAGGAATCACCAAACAGTTGAGCTGAATAAATCCTCTCGTCGAGCCAGGTCTCGGTAAGCATATAAACATCATACCCTAGCAGCACAATTCACGTTGATTTGGTTGAAATAACTCATATATGACCAAATTCAGTCGTATATGAGTATAATAGACTGATTTACAACATGTGTGTTGCTCGGGTATTCACCATCGAGTACGGCGAGGAAAACATCGTCAAGTTTGGTCAAAAGTCCTCGGGTGTTTTGATAAAAAACGCGCAGTCCTCGTGATGGTGAGTTGAGCGATGTACTGTGAACGGAGGATGGATGAGGGGGAGACTTGCTTGTTGCGGATATATACTTGCCTGCATTCGGATTTTGGAAGACCCCTCTACCACACCCATACACAGGTCCGGGATGGCAGTCGGCCGCTGGCTGGGAATACGCGACTGTGATGGGGGGCTTTGGGGCTTCCTTTTGACTGGCTGGCGTGCATCCCGGAGGCGATCGGTGGTCGAATGAATGAACCGATGAAAGTTGACTAGGAAGTATGACTTCATCAGGTAGTGAATGGTCATTATTGAAAGCATGTGTGTACTTGCCTGCATTTGGGTTTTGGAAGACCCCTCCACCACACCCATACACAGGGCCGGAATGACTGTTGGTCGCTGGCTGGGAATGCACGACTGTGATGGGGGGCTGAGGGGCTTCCACACGTCTAGCAGGCTTGCATCCCGGTCGATTGGTAGATGCATGACAAAGGTTTACAATGATTTTGTTTCATAATTAGCTTCGAAGGTGAGGTCACTAGAAACCGAAAGTACATCAGGTACTAAAAGAAGATGATCGACTGAGTACTTGCCTGCGATGGAAGTTCGGAAGGTCCTTCCCCTATCCACAGAAACAGGACCAGGACAACTTAGATGACAGGAAACCGAAGATTGATGATCTGATAGTTCAAAGCTGATAGCTTCCGATGACTCGACTGTTTCGGGTGGGTTAGGACCTTCCTTACGGCTTTCGCAGGAGCGTCCTGGAGCGAGTTGACGGATAATTAGCTCGTTGCTGGAGTAACTGGTGTTGTCGGGAATAGTCCGGGAGACGCAAATCTGGGTTTCCGGTTTGAAACAGGTTTGAAACAAATGCCGGATGGATGGAATGTAACTTTTTGCGAAGGAATTGATCAGGAATTAATTTAATTTCTTAAAGCTCTTAAAGACAGACGTCAGGGACGAAAAGGTTAATATTCCAATGCAGGAAGAGTCAGACGATCTGTTTGATGGACGGCACTTCTGCAACTTTATCGACGTCAGGACATGGCGCCAGCAATGACTCTGTTCACTATCTGGTGATGAGCTATTCGTCATCAACAATGTACGGATCTAGAGCGACTGAAGCAGGATGACCCGGCAGAACGTGGAACGCTACAGACGGAAAAGGAGACAGCAGACTTGGCTCTTTCAGGAGAAGAAACCCGCCCGCCTAATTGATTCTACCTCGAGCCGTCGATTCTGTCATCGCCGGCCCTACATACTATACGCGAGACACGCCACACAGTAAGTGACAATAAAAATTACATATTATCCAATAGTGAAATCGTAGTTCTAGCGTTCTTTGTTCCCTGATAAGCAGAATAGCGAAGAGCCGGCTCCGGCAAAAGAGGTGGTTTTAACCCACCCAAACGACTTCCGTGGTCGTGACCAGACGTCAGGCCCTGCTGGCTTCGTACCCTAAAAAGTATTATTGTCCATTAACAAGTGTGAGGAAGTTTTTTCTCATTACATCTCATTTCTCATTTTTTCCTCACAAATGGGGAGTTGGGTAGATGGCTGTATTCAGGTGTCGAAGCGTCCTTGGTTCAAAAAATTGAATATAGGACGAGACTTCATTCGAACCATGTGTCGTCTAATTTCCAATCACTACACTTTAAACGAACATCTTTTCAGAGTGGGGTTCTCAGAAAGCAATCTCTGTGTTTGCGGCGAGGATTATCAGGATATTAATCATGTCGTGTGGGCGTGCGAAGAGAATCGCGGCCCCAGATCTGCATTAACTGAACATCTCCGGGTCCGAGGAAAACAACCAAAGCATATTAGAGAAGTATTGGCGGGCCTTGAATACATGTCCCTCGTCCACCAATTTGTAAAAGTTGCCTATATAAGACTGTGCATTGTTGTCTCCCAAATAAATGTTTGTTTGTCCTGTTACAGATGTGAAACATCGCCAAGAATGTCAAGTATGTGAACATCAGCATCGTAATTACTTAAGCATCCTAAATTTCCTTCCTTTCCTACTATATTATTGTATTCCCTAACCTCGACCAAACCGCGAGTCTTTCGGCTCTCCAAAACTAACATTATGTACTATAAGATTTAAGAAATTAATTGTTAAATTTGATTTCGGCTCCGTAACACTTCACGGCAATTGAGCCTTCAAAATAAACGAAAGATTTAAAAAATTTATGAGGAGATGGATCAACTGTGCCGTTATCAAGAAACAAGCAAGTTTTATTAAAAGTTCAACGCGTTGAACAAAGGCCTCCTGTATGTCGTGAGCCGAAATATTCAGGGATAAGGATGGGAGCATCTTGATTGACGAAGGTGTGCTGATGAAAAGGTGGATGCAGTACTTCGAGGAACACGTGGATGGCGCTGAGAGCATAGGCAGTAAAGTTGAAGGCAGTACAGAAGACGACTACATTAGTACAGCGAACGGTGGAAGCCAACCAGTCTCTATCTTGAGAAAACTGGAGGTGAACTCATCAAGCGGACCCATCTTTAGCTGACCATCAAAGCTGGTCAATTGTCTGCACAGGCTGATAGTCAGAATATGGGAAACAGAACAGCTACCGCACGAGTTGAAGGAAGGGATCATATGCTCCATCTACAACAAAGGCGACAAATTGGAATGTGAGAACTTACGATCGATTACTATCCTAAATGCCGCCTACAAATTAATTTCCCAGATCATCTTCACCGTCACCAATAATGACTGAGTTCATAGGGCGCTATCAAGCTGCCTTCGCTGACGGTCACTCGACGACGAACCAGATCTTTACTGTATGACAAATCCTTCAAAAATGCCATCAGAATAGACTATGTGGAGCTATGGAAAATCATGAACGAGAACAGCTTTTCCGGGAAGCTTACGAGACTGATTAAAGCAACGATGGATGGTGGGCAAAATCTTGTGAAGATTTCAGAGGAACAGTTTGTTCAAATCCCACCGGGTGTAACAGCCGGAGTACGATTTTCAACATATCCAGTCAATTTATGTGTTTCGAGGATGATATGGACATTGTTGGCCGAACTTTTAAAAAGTTGGCAGAACTGTACACACGCCTGAAAAATGAGGCAACAAAAGTTATACTGGTGATAAATGCATCGAAATCAAAGTACATTCTACATAGTAGGCGAAGCCGAGCGCGACAGAGCGCACCTGGGAAGCAGTGTTCGAGGTGGTCGATGAATATGTGAATCTTGGATCCTTTCCTTGCAAAGTCGTTCAACAAAATGAGGGCAAATTGATATTAAGCTCTGCTGTTAAGATTGTATTAAAAAAATGATGAAAATTATTATTTAATAAAAATATTGGGACAAAACATGTTTTCAATATACGTTCGAGAGGTATCAAATTATGCTGTCGAATATAAGAACCCTGATCTAAACTAAGTTATTTACGAAGATTAAACAAACAAAATATGCTGTTGTTGTTATGAATGCCCATAAGAATGATCCAATCGAATACTCATTTTGATATCAAATTAAGAATCTCATGACTTCAAACTTAGTAATCATCATCTGACGCATCATCTGTGCAAGTCGGAGCTACTACGGACTCTGGAAGAAATTGCGTTCAAGGAAAATTCACACCCGCACCAAATGTGCCAAGTACTGAAATCTCATAAGACCGGTGGTCCTCTACGGACATGAGACTTGGACCATGCTCGAGAAGACATACAAGCACTCAGGGTATTCGAGAGACGGGTACTTAGGACCATCTTTGACGGTGTGGAATAGAACGTTGTGTGGCGGCGAAAGATGAACCACGAGCTTGCCCAACTCTACGGCGAACTCAGTATCCAGAAGGTAGCTGAAGTTGGAAGGGTACGATAGGCAGATCATTTTGCAAGAGTGACAACAGCCCTACACAGAGAGTGTTCGTTTCCAACCCAGCAGGTTCAAGAACATGTGGAGCGCGAGATGGACTGGCTAGGTACATAATGACTTGGCGAGCGTGGGGCGCAACCGAGGATGGAGAGATATGGCCTCGAACCATGAATTGTGGCGTCAAGCCGTTGATTCAGTGTTATCTGTTTTGATGTTGACTAAATAAATCAAATGCAGAAATATGATGAAGCAGCGGGAAAGAAAAAAAAATCTGGAGGTCTGCCTTGATCCGCGCAAATGGAAGGTAGGGATTATGTGTAAGACGTCGGGATTGTGTCCCCCGGAAGTGTCCGTTGATTGGTCAGGTTTGAGTGATATCTAGACCAGGATACAATGAACGGCGGGGGGTGGTATGCAACAACAATCTTCAAATTCAACTCGTCAATTCCTCTATTTTTTCGGAAATTCTACTTTGTCTCAATATTTCTCCGGACATTATCGAAATTTTCTCGGACTGTGATTGTCAATGTCTCTTATCAATTGTCAATAAACGTCAACAAAATTTGTTTTCAAATATCTTCTAAATTTCTCAGGAATATTCTTATCTTCCACAGGAAATTCTTTTGAAGTTTTACTCGAAACTTTCTTCATAGAATATACTGAAGAAAAATATCCTGAATTTGCTCGCATTCCTCTGAATTTCCGCGGAAATTCAACTGAGATTCATCCCAGACTTACTTATGGTTCAGCTGTCCCTGCACAATTGGCTCTTGCCATAATTCTCATGTTGCATGTTGCATCTAAAGTCTCAAACCACGTCAAGCCATCAACAAGTGCCGGTTACCCATTATCGAAGTCTGGAGGTGAAATTTTACTCAGTAGTTTTCTTTGAATTTAAAATCATGGTATCAGCTGCTGGAGCCATAAAAGAATAGAAAATTTTACTCACTACGTGACCCAGCTAACTGAAAGCTCATACGAAATCAACAGATTAAAAGCATGACTCCCGATGGCTGCCTTGTGCCTCAATTTTTTGACCGTGCAATAGTATATTCCCAGAAATGAGCTACATTGTAGACATGTTGTTCTTTTTTACGATTTTGAGAAATTATTTACGTCAGAACAGAACAATGTAGAGCATTCGCCTCTTAGACGACTTTGGAGGCCATAAAACGTTACCCGAAATATTAAGACATCGTTTAGGGGTTTTGCTGCTCTTGAAATGTTCGTTTTGGCTAAAAATCGCTTTCACGCCTCTTCATTTTCACTCGCTTATGCACGACGAACGATAAAGGTTGGCGATTGTTGTTTATGTCGCTTTATTCCACCGGTATAAGTTAATGCGCTTCTTTTGTGAGCAGGAGACATTAAGAGCATGTTCCTTTCAAACCATTTCTTCGGGAGATTTTTCGTTATTTGACAAATAATTCAAACCAAACGATGGCTGTAACTTTCGCATTTAATATACCTAGTGTAGTACAACATGATCAATATATACGTAGGGGGAGGGGCGTGTGCTATATCTCAGATATACTTAGCGACCTTATGTTTCAACAAAGGTGCAAAGTGACAAAAGTTCGCCAGCTTTGGCATTGGCTTCAGTTTAATTGAAGCGTCTGAATGATACAAAGCAGCTTCTTCAACAGCATCGGGTTTGAAATAAAAAAAAATAAATAGATCTACTGGGTACCACCACAATTTTATATTCATATTAAATCAGTTTGATTTTTTACATAACTTGAAATGAATTTTGTTATAACAGAACACTTTCAAAAGCTGCCAAATTTGAACAACACTTTTCCAAAGCCTTGTGTAAATAGCTTCGGTCTCACTTATTAGAGCTAAGGTACACCCAATCAGCGGATGGCAGATTTTATTACAGTTCTGAACTAGAAAATTGCAAATATCGTATGAAAATTCTGGCTTAGACAACTTCGGAAGATTGAAATATAATTAGTATATTAAAATCTCACACTCTCGCATTAGTTCATTACATGTTTTACAAAATTTCATAAAGAACTGTAACATTTGGTTTTATGGTGTACTTTTCACTTAATTACAATCACTAACTTCTTATATGATTCGATGAACCCAGTGATGACATACAGTGTACAATGGAACACACGCTCACAAGTTATATACAAGTAATGAACCTATATTAAAATTAATATTTGTTCGAAGGAAAAGTAGGGGAGCTTCAGACGTCCAATAATTGTCTGGCATGTGGCTACCATGAGGAGAATAATCATAATATTATTATAATTGACAGCAGTACATACCTGGGAGCGTTGGTGTGGGTAATAGCAAAAATTAGCGAAATATGAGTACAAAATGCGAAAACCATGTTATCATTTCTTCCGTATCGGCTTCCCTGGGAGGACTGGAACTTTCAATGGGCAGTCACGGCTGAGTTTTATTCGCTGTCGCAACACGTCGGATAATTTGAGATCCTGTGGAGGAAAGCAACGGAAGCGATAGCGGTGATGGTTTCTCGGCAGAATGTTATTGCAACTTATGGATCAAGTTTAGTGTTCACTCCCGCCAGCGGTGAATTACGGGGGGACTTTTTCTATGAAGCAGTGTGAACCAGAAAACGGAGAAGTAGAAAAGGGCGATTTCAAATAATTCTGGTTGAAAAACAAAATTTTCTAGGAATCATTCGGGAATAGAAATAACATGAACCATTAATCGCAAAACGCCGCCACATTGTGTAAGGGTGGAAAATGGCATAAGATGAGTGTGACTGTCTTATATGTCTGGCTGAGTTTTTCAACCGAAATTGCCGGTAAGAATTCGTGTTTCAAACGTCAAATACTGACCTAACAATTATAATTACGCCACAGTCTGTACGGATAGACCAAATTATCTATTTTGTTAAGAAAATTATTTTGAGCTCTTTAGTGGAATATCTTCACTTGTCATAAGACGAGTTTGGACAATCCGGCTATGATTCCACCACTCAATTGAATTTGACAGATACGTATTTGACCTTAGTGCTGAGGTCGAAATACGTATCTGTCAAGGTACAATTAAGCGGTGGAATTAAATGGGATTGTACAAACTCGTCTTATGACAAGCAAATTATTTAATTTGAAAGCTGTTTTAGATCTGAACTCTTTTTCACTATAATCATCGGTAATAAAAATCAATGAAAGAAAACTACTCAACGGTTTGATGAGCGAAGCCAATTTTAGTTTCAAAGGGTTGAGCTGAAATTTAGGTTATTCAACACTAGGATTAATTTGTACAGAAAATCGTTGTAACCAAATTTTCATATGCCTATACCTCAGTTTTTTTCAACCCATTTTCTCAGTTTTTCCCCTAATATCCGGGGTCAAACTTGTTACGATATTGCAATATAGGATGGCTGGTAATCACTCACACCAGACCAAAGCGTACTTAACCAGACTGCACGGCTTACCTGCTTTTCTTCCGTTGCAAATCGGCTTCGACCAGAACCCTAAACTGAATAGAAAAATAAATAACAAGTTCGCTTAAGTGCCAACACACTATGAAGTGTGATGCGGAAATGCCTGTTGAAGCCTTTCTGGTTAGCTCGCTCAGGGCAGGTCTGACGAACACGATTCACTCTCAATAACTCTTACCAAGGACTTCAAGAGAATCAGAAAGACTAAACCAACTAAAAATTTGGTTGATGCATACAACAGTGGAACTTGATCTCGAGCATGGTACTAATAAATTTCTAATTTTTAATACTTTTAGGAACTACTCTTGTGCGCACACTTCTTTACTAGTACTAGTGAATAATAATAATACGAGATGTCTAACCTTGATGGCGACCTTACTGCAGGGTGGCTGATACGTTCGCTGGATCGTCGACGCCGGAGTACCTGGCGATGTGGTGGTACTATGCCGACGAACTGCGCCCCTCAGCAAACGAACTGACCAATGTCGACGCGGTTTTACTCGACTTGAACTCGGGTTCAGACGGCGCTTCTTGCTTGAGCTGACAGACGATTGTGGACGGAAAGCAAACTATATCAGTAGGTGGCGCTCTCCATGGCTACACGCTGCCACGGTTTCACAGGTCGGCGGGCCGGTGGACACCTACAGTGCTGGCGATGTATTATGGCGATTGCCGACGACTGGCGGCCGTGACACATGCTTGGCGGTAGCCGATTGTTGGCGGAAACGTTTTTGCCGACGATTAACGGGCACTTCACTTTACTTTTTCCGATACGCTTCACGTGGCATTTGCCGATGGCCAACGAACTGGAATCTGCTGCGTCCCCTGGTTTACGCCGACGATAAGATCTTTGTGCCGGATGGCACATACTGAGTCTGAAACCTCGTCGGCGGTGCACTAGAAGACGGCGTAAATAATCTACAGCGTATGCTTATACTTGGCACTAACGTTTTTCTTCTTGCACAAAAAAATGGTCTATCTTGGTCTTTCTTTTTCACTTTATAAGAAACCTTCTGTCAAGAAGGCGGCGTTTCGTTGCCTATTGTCAGTCACTAATAAGGCAAATTAGTTGGTGTTCACGCCCTCCGGAAGTGAATGAAAAACGATTTCAAAGTATGTTGCTCCAAACGATACTCAACTGAAAATATATTTACAGTATTAGAATTAACATTTACAAACCATACAAATCCACTTACAATCTAGTTTTCCTTCCGGCTACAATCGAACAAACATCTACCTCCGGACTCGCGGCGACCTAATTGACTAATTACATTCAATAAATTATCACAAACGTTCATACTGATATGATTCAAATTTAAACTCACAGTTAGCAACAGTAGTGGAACAAACACACCTACTGTGCGGGAGACGGACGATTAACGGCAAAGAGGAAATCTTTAACACAAATAAACAATTAATATAATTTTACAAATCAAACAATTATCAAATTACAATATTACAACTTTTGATCACGAACAAATAACGATGGGACGAAACACCATCTTCTGCCTCGGCAGTGCGTACAATAAACATTCAATTTGCTCGTCTCTCCGCATACATCGTATCGCTTGCTGCTATGTGTTGCTGTTATACGAAAGCTACCAACACAACAAAGTGGGAGCGCGTTCGCTGCTCCTATCGAATGCGTTCGCCTAGGTAGCCCCTTTTTTGCGGCTGGCGGAAACATACCCCCACCCGTAAACCCCTGTGGCTGGGTCTCTTCTCCGGGTACAGGACGGGGTTTACTCCTCACAATTCAGCTTCGGAAAGATAGCCAGCTTCGCCACTGGCCGGACCTTTTCTCCCTTTGAAGTTTGCACGGACGCCGAGCGAATTCGGCCGTCACTTCCCGTGAACACCTCCTTCACCATGCCTCGTTCCCAAACGTTCCGCTTTTCGCCATCAGCAACGAACACTAGGTCTACAACGTGGCTCCCAAGAAATTCGTGCCGTTGTCGGAGAAGATTTCGGATGGACTGCCGCGTCGCTTCACAAACCTCCTGATCGCCATTTTACACGACTCCGTCGTAAGACCGTACGCCACCTCCAGGTGTACCGCAAGGCTTCGCCTTCCGAATGCTGCACCAAGTACATGCTCGCATAACCTTGTCGATTTGTACCCGTAGTCTGGGTATGTAGAACCGCTGCCGAACTTCGTTCACAACACTCTCCCTGCTGCTGTGGCCATACTCGATGGTAGTGCTTCAGCAACCCTCGTCGTCAATCACTGCATGATCCCTTGGTAGAACGATCAGGGAACCTGACGTCGAACAGGTGTATACTCCGCTGCTTCGGTCACCACCTTCCATGCCGAACAACTCCGTCCCTCCTCCAGGAACGGTGCCAGAAGATACAACGCACTTGATCTCACGAGCGGTATTGCTTGTGATATCGACAGCTCCTTATTCCTCCACAAGGTCTTCATTTCATCGGCGAACTGCTCCGCTTGCACCGCTTCCACAAAAGATTCTCCGCCGCCAGATATTCTTTCTGTTGTAACGGCACTTCGAGCCACTCGGGAACCCTCGGTACTACGGATCGTTTGCTA
>NW_026943329.1:0-25003 GCF_024139115.2 Armigeres subalbatus | reverse complement strand
TAGAAATTCTTTAGATTTGGGCAAAGCTTCTAGTTGTCGACCAAGTGTGACTAAGAGGGCGGCAGGGCAGTGCAGATCCTGGCGCCTGCAGGCGCATAAACTATGTTGGCTTTGGGGGTGTTGAAATGGATTTTAGCAGACCAAATCGGTGCTTCCAATACGAAACTGAGACCCCATGTGGGCAGCAGCAGTGCGAATCTGCACTGCGCGGGGAGAGCGCAAAATGTTAGCTTTGAGGGGAAAGCTGAAGTAATAACCAACAGTGCATCATTGGAGGACCCATGTGGGCGGCAGCAGTGCGAATCCGCACCTGCAGGGAGCACAAAATATTGGCTTTGAGGGAGTTGATAGTAACCAACAGTGCATCATTGAGACCCATAAAGAGACTGTAAAGGTGTTCAGCACGTACGGCAGCGCACTATTTTGTACATAAATACACGGTCATGCACAGTAACCTAAAGAGACTAATTGAGACCCATTTTTGGATTTGGGCAAAACTGCCAGACATCGACCAAGTGTGACTAAGAGGACAATGCAGGCTTTGGGGCTGATTGACCGTATCCCAAATAAACTATTTTCATGCGGTGTACAAGCGGATTTAGGAGACAAATCAATACTTCAATACAAACTGGGGATCAGTCTGGGTGCTGGTATAGCGAATCCGCACCTGCGAAATTCACATAGAAATGTTAGCTTTGAGGGAGTTGATAGTAACCAACAGTGCATCATTTAAGACCAATGCAAGGGCAGCAGCAATGCGAATCACGCACATGCAGGAAAGGCGCAAAATGTTGGCTTTGGGGGGTTGATAATAACCAAACAGTGCATCATTGCTGCAGAGACCCCGTGGGCAAGCAGTGCGAATGCAGTCACCTGCAAGAGCACAAATGTTGGCTTTGGGGGGAATTGATAACCTTGTAGTGCATCATTCAGACCCATGTAGGCGGCGCGGCAGCAGTGCGAATCCACACCTGCCGAGAGCGCAAAAATGACAGCTTTGGGGGGTTGATGGTAACCAACAGTGCATCAGTGGAGACATAAAGAGACTGTAAAGGTGTTCGGCAATACGGCACTGTTTTATACACATACGCACAGCTCACATGCACACATAGCCTAAAAGAGACTAATAGAAATTTTTAGGATTTGGGCAAAGCTTTCTTGGTTGTCGACCAAAGTGTGACTAAGAGGCGACGGCAGGGCTGGTGACCCAAGTATCCCAAAATAAACTATTTTTCTATGCAGTTATTGAAAATGGGATTTTAGGGAGAACAAATCAATTTTCCAATACAGAGCAGGGACTCAGTCTGGGTGCTGGTATGGCAGATCACGCACCTGCAGGAGAGTGCAAAATGTAGCGCTTTGAGGGGAGTTGATAGTAACCAGCAGTGCATCATTGAGACCCATGAGGGCGGCAGCAGTGCGAATCCGCGCCTGCGGGAGCGCAAAATGTTGGCTTTAAGGGGGTTTGATAATAACCAACAATGCGCCTATTGGGACCCATATGGGCGGCGGCGATGCGAAAGATTTCGCACCTGCGGAAGCGCCGCAAAATGTTGGCTTTGAGGGAGTTGATGACGTAACCAACAGTGCATCATTGAGACCCATGAGGGGCGGCAGCGGTGCGAATCCGCGCCTGCGGGAGCGCAAAAATGTTGGCTTTGGGGGGTTGATAGTAACCAACAACAGTGCATCATTGAGACCAATGGCGAGGCGGCGGCAGTGCAGATCCGCACCTGCAGAGCGCAAAATGTTGGCTTTAGGGGGTTGATGGCAGCCAACAGTGCATCGTTGAGACCCATGTGGGCGGCGGCAATGCGAATCCGCACCTGCGGAAGCGCAAAATGTTGAAACTTTGGGGGGGTTGATAGTAACCAACAGTGCATCATTGAGAATTCCATGTGGGCGGCGTAGTGCAGGGAATCGCGCCTGCGGGATGCACCAAAAAATGTTGGCTTAGGGGGAAATTGATAGTAACCAACAGTGCATCATTGAGACCCATGTGGGCAGCAGCAGTGCGAATCGCGCACCTCCAGAGCGCAAAATGTTGGCTTTGGGGGGGTTGATGGTAAATCCAACAGTGCATCAGTTGAGACCCATGAGACGGCAGTAAAGTGAATCCAAACGGGGAGCATTTAAAGAGATCAGAAGGTGTTCGGCCGTACGGCACACTATTTTTGTACACATACACACGCTCACATGCACACACCTAGCCCAGAGACTAATAGAAATTTGATTTGGGCAAAGCTTCTGTAGTTGTCGACCAAATGTGACTAAGAAGGACGGCAGGGCCTGATTGACCCAAGTATCCCAAAATAAACTATTTTTCATGCGGTGTGAAATGGGATTTTAGAGAACAAATCAATACTTTACAATACGAAACTGGGACCAGTATGGGTGCTGGTATGGCAATCCGCACCTGCGAGAGCGCAAAATGTTGGCTTTGAGGGGAGTTGATAGTAATAACAGTGCATCATTTGGGACCAGGGCGGCAGCAGTGCGAATCACGCATCTGAGCGCAAATGTTACTTTGAGGGAGTTGATAGTCATTGAAAATGTAATCGATGCAGCACGAATCCGCACTCTGCGTGAGCGCAAATGTTGGCTAGGGGGGAGTTGATAGTAACCAACAGTGCATCACTGGCTGAGACCCATGAGGGCGACAGCAGTGCGAATCTGCACCTGCGGGAGCGCAAAATGTTGGCTTTGGGGGGTTGATAGTAACCAACAGTGCATCATTGAGACCCATGAGGCGGCAGCAGTGCGAATCCGCACCTGCGGGAGCGCAAAATGTTGGCTTTGGGGGGTTGATGGTAAGCAACAGTGCAGCATTGTGAGCCATGAGGGCGGCAGCCGTCCGAAGCCGCATGTGCGGGAGTGCAAGATGTTGGCGTTTGGGGGGTTGATAGTAACCAACAGTGCACTGGCTGAGGACCCAGGGCGGCAGCAGTGCGAATCCGCACATGTGGGAGCACAAAATGTTGGCTTTGGAGGGGGTTGATAGTAACCAACAGTGCATCATTGAGACCCATGAGGGCGGCAGCAGTGCGAATCTGCACCTGCGGGAGCGCAAAATGTTGGCTTTAGGGGGAATTGATAGTAAAATTCAACAGTGCATCATTGAGACCCATGAGGGCGGCAGCAGTGCGAATCCGCACCTGCGGGAGCACAAAATGTTGGCTTAGGGGAAGTTGATAGTAACCAACAGTGCATCATTGAGACCCATGAGGGCGGCAGCAGTGCGAATCCGCACCTGTGGGAGCATTTTAAAGAGACTGTAAAGGTGTTCAGCCGCACGGCACACTATTTTTATACACACATACACGCTCACATGCACATATAGCCTAAAGAGACTAATAGAAATTCTTTTGATTTGGGCAAAGCTTCTTAGTTGTCGACCAAGTGTGACTAAGAAGGACGGCAGGGCTGTATGACCCAAGTATCCCAAAATAAACTATTTTTTCATGCGGTGTGAAAATGGGATTTTAGAACAAATCAATACTTCCAATACGAAACTGGGACCAGTATGGGTGCTGGTATAGCGAATCTGCACCTGCGAGAGCGCAAAATGTTGGCTTTGAGGGGAGTTGATAGTCACCAACAGTGCATCATTGAGACCCATGTGGGCGGCAGCTGTGCGAATCTCGCACCTGCGGGAGCGCAAAATGTTGGCTTAGGGGAGTTGATAGTAACCAACAGTGCATCATTGAGACCCATGAGGGCGACAGCAGTGCGAATCCGCACCTGCGGGAGCGCAAAATGTTGGCTTTGGGGGGTTGATAAAACCAACAGTGCATCATTGAGACCCATGAGGGCGGCAGCAGTGCGAATTCCGCACCTGCGGGAGCGCAAAATGTTGGCTTTGGGGGGTTGAGGTAACCAACAGTGCATCATTGAGACCCATGAGGGCGGCAGCAGTGCGAATCCGCACTGCGGGAGCGCAAAATGTTGGCTTTGGGGGGTTGATAGTAACCAACAGTGCATCATTGAGACCCATGAGGGCGGCAGCAGTGCGAATCTGCACATGGGAGCACAAAATGTTGGCTTTGGGGGGGTTGATAGTAACCAACAGTGCATCATTGAGACCCATGAGGGCGGCAGCAGTGCGAATCCGCACCTGCGGGAGCGCAAAATGTTGGCTTAGGGGGGAATTGATAGTAACCAACAGTGCATCATTGAGACCCATGAGGGCGGCAGCAGTGCGAATCCGCACCTGCGGGAGCACAAAATGTTGGCTTAGGGGGAAGTTGATAGTAACCAACAGTGCATCATTGAGACCCATGAGGGCGGCAGCAGTGCGAATCCGCACCTGTGGGAGCATTTTAAAGAGACTGTAAAGGTGTTCGGCCGTACGGCACACTATTTTTTGTACACACATACACGCTCACATGCACACATATAGCCTAAAGAGACTAATAGAAATTTTAGATTTGGGCAAAGCTTCAGTTGTCGACCGGCGTGACTAAGAAGGACGGCAGGGCTGATGACCCAAGTATCCCAAAATAAACTATTTTTTCATGCGGTGTGAAAATGGGATTTTAGGAGAACAAATCAATATTTCCAATACGAAACTGGGACCAGTATGGGTGCTGGTATAGCGAATCTGCACCTGCGAGAGCGCAAAATGTTGGCTTTGAGGGGAGTTGATAGTCACCAACAGTGCATCATTGAGACCCATGTGGGCGGCAGCTGTGCGAATCCGCACTGCGGGAGCGCAAAAATGTTGGCTTAGGGGGGAGTTGATAGTAACCAACAGTGCATCATTGAGACCCATGAGGGCGACAGCAGTGCGAATCCGCACCTGCGGGAGCGCAAAATGTTGGCTTAGGGGGGAGTTGATAGTAACCAACAGTGCATCATTGAGACCCATGAGGGCGACAGCAGTGCGAATCCGCACCTGCGGGAGCGCAAAATGTTGGCTTTGGGGGGGTTGATAGTAACCAACAGTGCATCATTGAGACCCATGAGGGCGGCAGCAGTGCGAATCCGCACCTGCGGGAGCGCAAAATGTTGGCTTTGGGGGGGGTTGATAGTAACCAACAGTGCATCATTGAGACCCATGAGGGCGGCAGCAGTGCGAATCCGCACCTGCGGGAGCGCAAAATGTTGGCTTTGGGGGTTGATAGTAACCAACAGTGCATCATTGAGACCCATGTGGGCGGCAGCTGTGCGAATCCGCACCTGCGGAGCGCAAAATGTTGGCTTAGGGGGAGTTGATAGTAACCAACAGTGCATCATTGAGACCCATGAGGGCGACAGCAGTGCGAATCCGCACCTGCGGGAGCGCAAAATGTTGGCTTAGGGTTGATAGTAACCAACAGTGCATCATTGAGACCCATGCGAGGCGGCAGCAGTGCGAATCCGCACCTGCGGGAGCGCAAAATGTTGGCTTTGGGGGGTTGATAGTAACCAACAGTGCATCATTGAGACCCATGAGGGCGGCAGCAGTGCGAATCCGCACCTGCGGGAGCGCAAAATGTTGGCTTTGGGGGTTGATAGTAACCAACAGTGCATCATTGAGACCCATGAGGGCGGCAGCAGTGCGAATCCGCACCTGCGGGAGCGCAAAATGGTGGGTTTGGGGGGAGTTGATAGTAACCAACAGTGCATCATTGAGACCCATGTGGGCGGCAGCAGTTCGAATCCGCACCTGCGGGAGCGCAAAATGTTGGCTTAGGGGGGAGTTGATAGTAACCAACAGTGCATCATTGAGACCCATGAGGGCGGCAGCAGTGCGAATCCGCACCTGCGGGAGCATTTTAAAGAGACTGTAAGGTGTTGATACGTACGGCACACTATTTTTGTACACATACACGCTCACATGCACACATATAGCCTAAAGAGACTAATAGAAATTTTAGATTTGGGCAAAGCTTTAGTTTAATCAACCAAGTGCAAGAAGGCATTGGCAGGGCCATGACCCAAGTATCCCAAAATAAACTATTTTTTCATGCGGTGTGAAAATGGGATTTTAGGAGTAACCAAATCAGTGCATCATTGAGACTGGGACCAGTATGGGCGGTAGCAGCGAATCCGCACCTGCGAGAGCGCAAAATGTTGGCTTTGAGGGGAGTTGATAGTCACCAACAGTGCATCATTGAGACCCATGTGGGCGGCAGCTGTGCGAATCCGCACCTGCGGGAGCGCAAAATGTTGGCTTAGGGGAGTTGATAGTAACCAACAGTGCATCATTGAGACCCATGAGGGCGACAGCAGTGCGAATCCGCACCTGCGGGAGCGCAAAATGTTGGCTTTGGGGGGTTGATAGTAACCAACAGTGCATCATTGAGACCCATGAGGGCGGCAGCAGTGCGAATCCGCACCTGCGGGAGCGCAAAATGTTGGCTTTGGGGGTTGATAGTAACCAACAGTGCATCATTGAGACCCATGAGGGCGGCAGCAGTGCGAATCCGCACCTGCGGGAGCGCAAAATGTTGGCTTTGGGGGTTGATAGTAACCAACAGTGCATCATTGAGACCCATGAGGGCGGCAGCAGTGCGAATCCGCACCTGCGGGAGCGCAAAATGTTGGCTTAGGGGGAATTGATAGTAACCAACAGTGCATCATTGAGACCCATGAGGGCGGCAGCAGTGCGAATCCGCACCTGCGGGAGCACAAAATGTTGGCTTAGGGGAAGTTGATAGTAACCAACAGTGCATCATTGAGACCCATGAGGGCGGCAGCAGTGCGAATCCGCACCTGTGGGAGCATTTTAAAGAGACTGTAAGGTGTTCGGCCGTACGGCACACTATTTTTGTACACACATACACGCTCACATGCACACATATAGCCTAAAGAGACTAATAGAAATTTTTAGATTTGGGCAAAGCTTCTTAGTTGTCGACCAAGTGTGACTAAGAAGGACGGCAGGGCTGTATGACCCAAGTATCCCAAAATAAACTATTTTTCATGCGGTGTGAAAATGGGATTTTAGGAGAACAAATCAATACTTCCAATACGAAACTGGGACCAGTATGGGTGCTGGTATAGCGAATCCGCACCTGCGAGAGCGCAAAATGTTGGCTTTGAGGGGAGTTGATAGTCACCAACAGTGCATCATTGAGACCCATGTGGGCGGCAGCTGTGCGAATCTGCACCTGCGGGAGCGCAAAATGTTGGCTTAGGGGGGGGTTGATAGTAACCAACAGTGCATCATTGAGACCCATGAGGGCGACAGCAGTGCGAATCCGCACCTGCGGGAGCGCAAAATGTTGGCTTTGGGGGGTTGCTAGTACCCAACAGTGCGCCATTGAGACCTATGAGGGCGGCAGCAGTGCGAATCCGCACCTGCGGGAGCGCAAAATGTTGGCTTTGGGGGGTTGATAGTAACCAACAGTGCATCATTGAGACCCATTAAGGCGGCAGCAGTGCGAATCCGCACCTGCGGGAGCGCAAAATGTTGGCTTTGGGGGTTGATAGTAACCAACAGTGCATCATTGAGACCCATGAGGGCGGCAGCAGTGCGAATCCGCACATGTGGGAGCACAAAATGTTGGCTTTGGGGGTTGATAGTAACCAACAGTGCATCATTGAGACCCATGAGGGCGGCAGCAGCGCGAAACTGCACCTGCGTTTGCGCAAAATGTTGGCTTAGGGGGAATTGATAGTAACCAACAGTGCATCATTGAGACCCATGAGGGCGGCAGCAGTGCGAATCTGCACCTGCGGGAGCACAAAATGTTGGCTTAGGGGAAGTTGATAGTAACCAACAGTGCATCATTGAGACCCATGAGGGCGGCAGCAGTGCGAATCCGCACCTGTGGGAGCATTTTAAAGAGACTGTTGGCACGGCACACTATTTTTGTACACACATACACGCTCACATGCACACATATAGCCTAAAGAGACTAATAGAAATTTTTAGATTTGGGCAAAGCTCCTTAGTTGTCGACCAAGTGTGACTAAGAAGGACGGCAGGGCTGTATGACCCAAGTATCCCAAAATAAACTATTTTTCATGCGGTGTGAAAATGGGATTTTAGGAGAACAAATCAATACTTGCAATACGAAACTGGGACCAGTATGGGTGCTGGTATAGCGAATCCGCACCTGCGAGAGCGCAAAATGTTGGCTTTGGGGGGGTGGATAGTAACCAACAGTGCATCGTTGAGACCCAGGAGGGCGGCAGATGTGCGAATCCGCACCTGCGGGAGCGCAAAATGTTGGCTTAGTGGGCGTTGATAGTAACCAACAGTGCATCATTGAGACCCATGAGGGCGGCAGCAGTGCGAATCCACACCTGCGGGCGCGTAAAATGTTGGCTTTGGGGGGTTGATAGTAACCAACAGTGCATCATTGAGACCCATGAGGGCGGCAGCAGTGCGAATCCGCACCTGCGGGAGCGCAAAATGTTGGCTTTGAGGGGGGTTGATAGTAACCAACAGTGCATCATTGAGACCCATGTGGGCGGCAGCAGTGCGAATCCGCACCTGCGGGAGCGCAAAATGTTGGCTTTGGGGGTTGATAGTAACCAACAGTGCATCATTGAGACCCATGAGGGCGGCAGCAGTGCAAATCCGCACATGTGGGAGCACAAAATGTTGGCTTTGGGGGGTTGATGGTAACCAACAGTGCATCATTGAGACCCATGAGGGCGGCAGCAGTGCGAATCCGCACCTGCGGGAGCGCAAAATGTTGGCTTAGGGGGGAATTGATAGTAACCAACAGTGCATCATTGAGACCCATGAGGGCGGCAGCAGTGCGAATCCGCACCTGCGGGAGCACAAAATGTTGGCTTAGGGGGAAGTTGATAGTAACCAACAGTGCATCATTGAGACCCATGAGGGCGGCAGCAGTGCGAATCCGCACCTGTGGGAGCATTTTAAAGAGACTGTAAAGGTGTCTGGCCGTACGGCACACTATTTTTGTACACACATACACGCTCACATGCACACATATAGCCTAAAGAGACTAATAGAAATTTTTAGATTTGGGCAAAGCTTCTAGTTGTCGACCAAGTGTGACTAAGAAGGACGGCAGGCTGTATGACCCAAGTATCCCAAAATAAACTATTTTTTCATGCGGTGTGAAAATGGGATTTTAGGAGAACAAATCAATACTTCCAATACGAAACTGGGACCAGTATGGGTGCTGGTATAGCGAATCCGCACCTGCGAGAGCGCAAAATGTTGGCTTTGAGGGGAGTTGATAGCCACCAACAGTGCATCATTGAGACCCATGTGGGCGGCAGCAGTGCGAATCCGCACCTGCGGGAGCGCAAAATGTTGGCTTAGGGGAGTTGATAGTAACCAACAGTGCATCATTGAGACCCATGAGGGCGACAGCAGTGCGAATCCGCACCTGCGGAGCGCAAAATGTTGGCTTTGGGGGGTTGATAGTAACCAACAGTGCATCATTGAGAGACCCATGAGGGCGGCAGCAGTGCGAATCCGCACCTGCGGGAGCGCAAAATGTTGGCTTTGGGGGGGGTGATAGTAACCAACAGTGCGTCAATGAGACCCATGAGGGCGGCAGCAGTGCGAATCCGCACCTGCGGGAGCGCAAAATGTTGGCTTTGGGGGTTGATAGTAACCAACAGTGCATCATTGAGACCCATGAGGGCGGCAGCAGTGCGAATCCGCACATGTGGGAGCACAAAATGTTGGCTTTGGGGGGGTTGATAGTAACCAACAGTGCATCATTGAGACCCATGAGGGCGGCAGCAGTGCGAATCCGCACCTGCGGGAGCGCAAAATGTTGGCTTAGGGGGGGATTGATAGTAACCAACAGTGCATCATTGAGACCCATGAGGGCGGCAGCAGTGCGAATCCGCACCTGCGGGAGCGCAAAATTTTGGCTTTGGGGGGGTTGATAGTAACCAACAGTACATCATTGAGACCCATGTGGGCGGCAGCAGTGCGAATCCGCACCTGTGGATGCATTTTAAAGACACTGTAAAGGTGTTCGGCAGTACGGCACACTATTTTTTGTACACACATACACGCTCACATGCACACATATAGCCTAAAGAGACTAATAAATTTTAGATTTGGGCAAAGCTTCTTAGTTGTCGACCAAATGTGACTAAGAAGGACAGCAGGGCTGATGACCAAGTATCCCAAAATAAACTACTATTTTTCATGCGGTGTGAAAATGGGATTTTAGGAGAACAAATCAATATCGAAACTGGGACCAGTATGGGTGCTGGTATAGCGAATCCACCTGCGAGAGCGCAAAATGTTGGCTTTGAGGGGAGGTGATAGTCACGAACAGTGCATCAGGGAGACCGATGTGGGCGGCAGCTGTGCGAATCCGCACCTGCGGGAGCGCAAAATGTTGGCTTAGGGGGGAGTTGATAGTAACCAACAGTGCATCATTGAGACCCATGAGGGCGACAGCAGTGCGAATCCGCACCTGCGGGAGCGCAAAATGTTGGCTTTAGGGGGTTGATAGTAACCAACAGTGCATCATTGAGACCCATGTGGGCGGCAGCAGTGCGAATCTGCACCTGCGGGAGCGCAAAATGTTGGCTTTGGGGGGGTTGATAGTAACCAACAGTGCATCATTGAGACCCATGAGGGCGGCAGCAGTGCGAATCCGCACCTGCGGGAGCGCAAAATGTTGGCTTTGGGGGGGTTGATAGTAACCAACAGTGCATCATTGAGACCCATGAGGGCGGCAGCAGTGCGAATCCGCACCTGCGGGAGCGCAAAATGTTGGCTTTAGGGGGGTTGATAGTAACCAACAGTGCATCATTGAGACCCATGAGGGTGGCAGCAGTGCGAATCCGCACCTGCGGGAGCGCAAAATGTTGGCTTTGGGGGTTGATAGTAACCAGCAGTGCATCATTGAGACCAAGGAGGGCGGCAGAAGCGCGAACCCGACCGGGCGGGGGCACAAAGTCTTGGCTTCGGGGGAGTTGATAGTAACCAACAGTGCATCATTGAGACCCATGAGGGCGGCAGCAGTGCGAATCCGCACCTGCGGGAGCGCAAAATGTTGGCTTAGGGGGAAGTTGATAGTAACCAACAGTGCATCATTGAGACCCATGAGGGCGGCAGCAGTGCGAATCCGCACATGTGGGAGCACAAAATGTTGGCTTTGGGGGGGTTGATAGTAACCAACAGTGCATCATTGAGACCCATGAGGGCGGCAGCAGTGCGAATCCGCACCTGCGGGAGCGCAAAATGTTGGCTTAGGGGGGAGTTGATAGTAACCAACAGTGCATCATTGAGACCCATGAGGGCGGCAGCAGTGCGAATCCGCACCTGCGGGAGCACAAAATGTTGGCTTAGGGGGAAGTTGATAGTAACCAACAGTGCATCATTGAGACCCATGAGGGCGGCAGCAGTGCGAATCCGCACCTGTGGGAGCATTTTAAAGAGACTGTAAAGGTGTTCGGCCGTACGGCACACTATTTTTGTACACACATACACGCTCACATGCACACATATAGCCTAAAGAGACTAATAGAAATTTTTAGATTTGGGCAAAGCTTCTTAGTTGTCGACCAAGTGTGACTAAGAAGGACGGCAGGGCTGTAATGACCCAGGTATCCCAAAATAAACTATGTTTTTCATGCGATGTAAAAATGGGATTTCAGGAGAACAAATCAATACTTTCAATACGAAACTAGGACCAGTCTGGGTGCTGGTATAGCGAATCCGCACCTGCGAGAGCGCAAAATGTTGGCTTTGGGGGAGTTGATAGTCACCAACAGTGCATCATTGAGACCCATGTGGGCGGCAGCTGTGCGAATCCGCACCTGCGGGAGCGCAAAATGGTGGCTTAGGGGAGGGGTGTTAGTAACCAACAGTGCATCATTGAGACCCATGAGGGCGACAGCAGTGCGAATCCGCACCTGCGGGAGCGCAAAATGTTGGCTTTGGGGGGGTTGATAGTAACCAACAGTGCATCATTGAGACCCATGAGGGCGGCAGCAGTGCGAATCCGCACCTGCGGGAGCGCAAAATGTTGGCTTTGGGGGGGTTGATAGTAACCAACAGTGCATCATTGAGACCCATGAGGGCGGCAGCAGTGCGAATCCGCACCTGTGCTTTGGGGGGGTTGCACAGTGCATCATTGAGACCCATGAGGGCGACAGCAGTGCGAATCCGCACCTGCGGGAGCGCAAAATGTTGGCTTAGGGGGGAGTTGATAGTAACCAACAGTGCATCATTGAGACCCATGGAGGGCGGCAGAAGGGCGATACGGCACCCGCGGGAGCAAAAAGTGTTGGCTTTGGGGGAGTTGACAGTAACCAACAGTGCATCATTGAGACCCATGAGGGCGGCAGCAGTGCGAATCCGCACCTGTGGGAGCATTTAAAGAGACTGTAAAGGTGTTCGGCCGTACGGCACACTATTTTTGTACACACATACACGCTCACATGCACACATATAGCCTAAAGAAACTAATAGAAATTTTTAGATTTGGGCAAAGCTTCTAGTTGTCGACCAAGTGTGACTAAGAAGGACGGCAGGGCTGTATGACCCAAGTATCCCAAAATAAACTATTTTTCATGCGGTGTGAAAATGGGATTTTAGGAGAACAAATCAATACTTCCAATACGAAACTGGGACCAGTATGGGTGCTGGTATAGCGAATCCGCACCTGCGAGAGCGCAAAATGTTGGCTTTGAGGGAGTTGATAGTCACCAACAGTGCATCATTGAGACCCATGTGGGCGGCAGCTGTGCGAATCCGCACCTGCGGGAGCGCAAAATGTTGGCTTAGGGGAGTTGATAGTAACCAACAGTGCATCATTGAGACCCATGAGGGCGACAGCAGTGCGAATCCGCACCTGCGGGAGCGCAAAATGTTGGCTTTGGGGGTTGATAGTAACCAACAGTGCATCATTAAGACCCATGAGGGCGGCAGCAGTGCGAATCCGCACCTGCGGGAGCGCAAAATGTTGGCTTTGGGGGGGGTTGATAGTAACCAACAGTGCATCATTGAGACCCATGAGGGCGGCAGCAGTGCGAATCCGCACCTGCGGGAGCGCAAAATGTTGGCTTAGGGGGGAGTTGATAGTAACCAACAGTGCATCATTGAGACCCATGAGGGCGGCAGCAGTGCGAATCCGCACCTGCGGGAGCGCAAAATGTTGGCTTTGGGGGGGGTTGATAGTAACCAACAGTGCATCATTGAGACCCATGAGGGCGGCAGCAGTGCGAATCCGCACCTGCGGGAGCGCAAAATGTTGGCTTAGGGGGGAGTTGATAGTAACCAACAGTGCATCATTGAGACCCATGAGGGCGGCAGCAGTGCGAATCCGCACCTGCGGGAGCACAAAATGTTGGCTTTGGGGGGTTGATAGTAACCAACAGTGCATCATTGAGACCCATGAGGGCGACAGCAGTGCGAATCCGCACCTGCGGGAGCGCAAAATGTTGGCTTAGGGGGGAGTTGATAGTAACCAACAGTGCATCATTGAGACCCATGAGGGCGGCAGCAGTGAATCCGCATTGCGGGAGCGCAAAATGTTGGCTTAGGGGAGTTGATAGTAACCAACAGTGCATCATTGAGACCCATGAGGGCGGCAGCAGTGCGAATCACCTGCGGGAGCGCAAAATGTTGGCTTAGGGGAGTTGATAGTAACCAACAGTGCATCATTGAGACCCATGAGGGCGGCAGCAGTGCGAATCCGCACCTGTGGAGCACAAAATGTTGGCTTTGAGGGGTTGATAGTAACCAACAGTGCATCATTGAGACCCATGAGGGCGGCAGCAGTGCGAATCCGCACCTGCGGGAGCGCAAAATGTTGGCTTAGGGGGGAATTGATAGTAACCAACAGTGCATCATTGAGACCCATGAAAGCGGCAGCAGTGCGAATCCGCACCTGCGGGAGCGCAAAATGTTGGCTTTGGGGGGGGTTGATAGTAACCAACAGTGCATCATTGAGACCCATGAGGGCGGCAGCAGTGCGAATCCGCACCTGCGGGAGCGCAAAATGTTGGCTTAGGGGGGAATTGATAGTAACCAACAGTGCATCATTGAGACCCATGAGGGCGGCAGCAGTGCGAATCCGCACCTGCGGGAGCACAAAATGTTGGCTTAGGGGGAAGTTGATAGTAACCAACAGTGCATCATTGAGACCCATGAGGGCGGCAGCAGTGCGAATCCGCACCTGTGGGAGCATTTTAAAGAGACTGTAATGTGTTCGGCCGTACGGCACACTATTTTTGTACACACATACACGCTCACATGCACACATATAGCCTAAAGAGACTAATAGAAATTTTAGATTTGGGCAAAAGCTTCTTAGTTGTCGACCAAGTGTGACTAAGAAGGACGGCAGGGCTGTATGACCCAAGTATCCCAAAATAAACTATTTTTTCATGCGGTGTGAAAATGGGATTTTAGGAGAACAAATCAATACTTCCAAACGAAACTGGGACCAGTATGGGTGCTGGTATAGCGAATCCGCACCTGCGAGAGCGCAAAATGTTGGCTTTGAGGGGAGTTGATAGTCACCAACAGTGCATCATTGAGACCCATGTGGGCGGCAGCTGTGCGAATCCGCACCTGCGGGAGCGCAAAATGTTGGCTTAGGGGGGAGTTGATAGTAACCAACAGTGCATCATTGAGACCCATGAGGGCGGCAGCAGTGCGAATCCGCACCTGTGGGAGCATTTTAAAGAGACTGTAAAGGTGTTCGGCCGTACGGCACACTATTTTTTGTACACACATACACGCTCACATGCACACATATAGCCTAAAGAGACTAATAGAAATTTTTAGATTTGGGCAAAGCTTCTTAGTTGTCGACCAAGTGTGACTAAGAAGGACGGCAGGGCTGTATGACCCAAGTATCCCAAAATAAACTATTTTTTCATGCGGTGTGAAAATGGGATTTTAGGAGAACAAATCAATACTTCCAATACGAAACTGGGACCAGTATGGGTGCTGGTATAGCGAATCCGTACCTGCGAGAGCGCAAAATGTTGGCTTTGAGGGGAGTTGATAGTCACCAACAGTGCATCATTGAGACCCATGAGGGCGGCAGCAGTGCGAATCCGCACCTGCGGGAGCGCAAAATGTTGGCTTAGGGGGGAATTGATAGTAACCAACAGTGCATCATTGAGACCCATGAGGGCGGCAGCAGTGCGAATCCGCACCTGCGGGAGCACAAAATGTTGGCTTAGGGGAAGTTGATAGTAACCAACAGTGCATCATTGAGACCCATGAGGGCGGCAGCAGTGCGAATCCGCACCTGTGGGAGCATTTTAAAGAGACTGTAAGGTGTTCGGCCGTACGGCACACTATTTTTGTACACACACACGCTCACATGCACACATATAGCCTAAAGAGACTAATAGAAATTTTTAGATTTGGGCAAAGCTTCTTAGTTGTCGACCAAGTGTGACTAAGAAGGACGGCAGGGCTGATGACCCAAGTATCCCAAAATAAACTATTTTTTCATGCGGTGAAAATGGGATTTTAGGAGAACAAATCAATACTTCCAATACGAAACTGGGACCAGTATGGGTGCTGGTAGAAGCGAATCCGCACCTGCGAGAGCGCAAAATGTTGGCTTTGAGGGGAGTTGATAGTCACCAACAGTGCATCATTGAGACCCATGTGGGCGGCAGCTGTGCGAATCCGCACCTGCGGGAGCGCAAAATGTTGGCTTAGGGGGGAGTTGATAGTAACCAACAGTGCATCATTGAGACCCATGAGGGCGGCAGCAGTGCGAATCCGCACCTGCGGGAGCGCAAAATGTTGGCTTAGGGGGGAGTTGATAGTAACCAACAGTGCATCATTGAGACCCATGAGGGCGGCAGCAGTGCGAATCCGCACCTGCGGGAGCGCAAAATGTTGGCTTTGGGGGGCTGATAGTAACCAACAGTGCATCATTGAGACCCATGAGGGCGGCAGCAGTGCGAATCCGCACCTGCGGGAGCGCAAAATGTTGGCTTTGGGGGGTTGATAGTAACCAACAGTGCATCATTGAGACCCATGAGGGCGGCAGCAGTGCGAATCCGCACCTGCGGGAGCGCAAAATGTTGGCTTTGGGGGTTGATAGTAACCAACAGTGCATCATTGAGACCCATGAGGGCGGCAGCAGTGCGAATCCGCACATGTGGGAGCACAAAATGTTGGCTTTGGGGGTTGATAGTAACCAACAGTGCATCATTGAGACCCATGAGGGCGGCAGCAGTGCGAATCCGCACCTGCGGGAGCGCAAAATGTTGGCTTAGGGGAATTGATAGTAACCAACAGTGCATCATTGCGACCCAGGAGGGCGGCAGCAGTGCGAATCCGCACCTGTGGGAGCTAAAAATGTTCGGCCAGGGGGTAGTTGAGTGTAACCAACAGTGCATCATTGAGACCCATGAGGGCGGCAGCAGTGCGAATCCGCACCTGTGGGAGCATTTTAAAGAGACTGTAAAGGTGTTCGGCCGTACGGCACACTATTTTTGTACACACATACACGCTCACATGCACACATATAGCCTAAAGAGACTAATAGAAATTTTTAGATTTGGGCAAAGCTTCTTAGTTGTCGACCAAGTGTGACTAAGAAGGACGGCAGGGCTGTATGACCCAAGTATCCCAAAATAAACTATTTTTTCATGCGGTGTGAAAATGGGATTTTAGGAGAACAAATCAATACTTCCAATACGAAACTGGGACCAGTATGGGTGCTGGTATAGCGAATCCGCACCTGCGAGAGCGCAAAATGTTGGCTTTGAGGGGAGTTGATAGTCACCAACAGTGCATCATTGAGACCCATGTGGGCGGCAGCTGTGCGAATCCGCACCTGCGGGAGCGCAAAATGTTGGCTTAGGGGGGAGTTGATAGTAACCAACAGTGCATCATTGAGACCCATGAGGGCGACAGCAGTGCGAATCCGCACCTGCGGGAGCGCAAAATGTTGGCTTTGGGGGGGTTGATAGTAACCAACAGTGCATCATTGAGACCCATGAGGGCGGCAGCAGTGCGAATCCGCACCTGCGGGAGCGCAAAATGTTGGCTTTGGGGGGTTGATAGTAACCAACAGTGCATCATTGAGACCCATGAGGGCGGCAGCAGTGCGAATCCGCACCTGCGGGAGCGCAAAATGTTGGCTTTGGGGGGGTTGATAGTAACCAACAGTGCATCATTGAGACCCATGAGGGCGGCAGCAGTGCGAATCCGCACATGTGGGAGCACAAAATGTTGGCTTTGGGGGGGTTGATAGTAACCAACAGTGCATCATTGAGACCCATGAGGGCGGCAGCAGTGCGAATCCGCACCTGCGGGAGCGCAAAATGTTGGCTTAGGGGGAAGTTGATAGTAACCAACAGTGCATCATTGAGACCCATGAGGGCGGCAGCAGTGCGAATCCGCACCTGCGGGAGCACAAAATGTTGGCTTAGGGGGAAGTTGATAGTAACCAACAGTGCATCATTGAGACCCATGAGGGCGGCAGCAGTGCGAATCCGCACCTGTGGGAGCATTTTAAAGAGACTGTAAAGGTGTTCGGCCGTACGGCACACTATTTTTTGTACACACATACACGCTCACATGCACACATATAGCCTAAAGAGACTAATAGAAATATTTAGATTTGGGCAAAGCTTCTTAGTTGTCGACCAAGTGTGACTAAGAAGGACGGCAGGGCTGTATGACCCAAGTATCCCAAAATAAACTATTTTTTCATGCGGTGTGAAAATGGGATTTTAGGAGAACAAATCAATACTTCCAATACGAAACTGGGACCAGTATGGGTGCTGGTATAGCGAATCCGCACCTGCGAGAGCGCAAAATGTTGGCTTTGAGGGGAGTTGATAGTCACCAACAGTGCATCATTGAGACCCATGTGGGCGGCAGCTGTGCGAATCCGCACCTGCGGGAGCGCAAAATGTTGGCTTAGGGGAGTTGATAGTAACCAACAGTGCATCATTGAGACCCATGAGGGCGACAGCAGTGCGAATCCGCACCTGCGGGAGCGCAAAATGTTGGCTTTGGGGGTTGATAGTAACCAACAGTGCATCATTGAGACCCATGAGGGCGGCAGCAGTGCGAATCCGCACCTGCGGGAGCGCAAAATGTTGGCTTTGGGGGGTTGATAGTAACCAACAGTGCATCATTGAGACCCATGAGGGCGGCAGCAGTGCGAATCCGCACCTGCGGGAGCGCAAAATGTTGGCTTTGGGGGGGTTGATAGTAACCAACAGTGCATCATTGAGACCCATGAGGGCGGCAGCAGTGCGAATCCGCACATGTGGGAGCACAAAATGTTGGCTTTGGGGGGGTTGATAGTAACCAACAGTGCATCATTGAGACCCATGAGGGCGGCAGCAGTGCGAATCCGCACCTGCGGGAGCGCAAAATGTTGGCTTAGGGGGGAATTGATAGTAACCAACAGTGCATCATTGAGACCCATGAGGGCGGCAGCAGTGCGAATCCGCACCTGCGGGAGCACAAAATGTTGGCTTAGGGGAAGTTGATAGTAACCAACAGTGCATCAGTGAGACCTATGGGGGCGGCAGCAGGGCGATGCCGCACGTGTGGGAGCATTGTAAAGAGACTGTAAAGGTGTTCGGCCGTACGGCACACTATTTTGTACACATACACGCTCACATGCACACATATAGCCTAAAGAGACTAATAGAAATTTTTAGATTTGGGCAAAGCTTCTTAGTTGTCGACCAAGTGTGACTAAGAAGGACGGCAGGGCTGATGACCCAAGTATCCCAAAATAAACTATTTTTTCATGCGGTGTGAAAATGGGATTTTAGGAGAACAAATCAATACTTCCAATACGAAACTGGGACCAGTATGGGTGCTGGTATAGCGAATCCGCACCTGCGAGAGCGCAAAATGTTGGCTTTGAGGGGAGTTGATAGTCACCAACAGTGCATCATTGAGACCCATGTGGGCGGCAGCTGTGCGAATCCGCACCTGCGGGAGCGCAAAATGTTGGCTTAGGGGAGTTGATAGTAACCAACAGTGCAACATTGGGACCCATGTGGGCGACGGCAGTGCGAATCCGCACCTGCGGGAGCGCAAAATGTTGGCTTTGGGGGGTTGATAGTAACCAACAGTGCATCATTGAGACCCATGAGGGCGGCAGCAGTGCGAATCCGCACCTGTGGGAGCGCAAAATGTTGGCTTTGGGGGGTTGATAGTAACCATCAGTGCATCATTGAGACCCATGAGGGCGGCAGCAATGCGAATCCGCACCTGCGGGAGCGCAAAATGTTGGCTTTGGGGGGTTGATAGTAACCAACAGTGCATCATTGAGACCCATGAGGGCGGCAGCAGTGCGAATCCGCACATGTGGGAGCACAAAATGTTGGCTTTGGGGGGGTTGATAGTAACCAACAGTGCATCATTGAGACCCATGAGGGCGGCAGCAGTGCGAATCCGCACCTGCGGGAGCGCAAAATGTTGGCTTAGGGGGGAATTGATAGTAACCAACAGTGCATCATTGAGACCCATGAGGGCGGCAGCAGTGCGAATCCGCACCTGCGGGAGCACAAAATGTTGGCTTAGGGGAAGTTGATAGTAACCAACAGTGCATCATTGAGACCCATGAGGGCGGCAGCAGTGCGAATCCGCACCTGTGGGAGCATTTTAAAGAGACTGTAAAGGTGTTCAGCCGTACGGCACACTATTTTTGTACACACATACACGCTCACATGCACACATATAGCCTAAAGAGACTAATAGAAATTTTTAGATTTGGGTAAAGCTTCTTAGTTGTCGACCAAGTGTGACTAAGAAGGACGGCAGGGCTGATGACCCAAGTATCCCAAAATAAACTATTTTTCATGCGGTGTGAAAATGGGATTTTAGGAGAACAAATCAATACTTCCAATACGAAACTGGGACCAGTATGGGTGCTGGTATAGCGAATCCGCACCTGCGAGAGCGCAAAATGTTGGCTTTGAGGGGAGTTGATAGTCACCAACAGTGCATCATTGAGACCCATGTGGGCGGCAGCTGTGCGAATCCGCACCTGCGGGAGCGCAAAATGTTGGCTTAGGGGGGAGTTGATAGTAACCAACAGTGCATCATTGAGACCCATGAGGGCGACAGCAGTGCGAATCCGCACCTGCGGGAGCGCAAAATGTTGGCTTTGGGGGTTGATAGTAACCAACAGTGCATCATTGAGACCCATGAGGGCGGCAGCAGTGCGAATCCGCACCTGCGGGAGCGCAAAATGTTGGCTTTGGGGGTTGATAGTAACCAACAGTGCATCATTGAGACCCATGAGGGCGGCAGCAGTGCGAATCCGCACCTGCGGGAGCGCAAAATGTTGGCTTTGGGGGTTGATAGTAACCAACAGTGCATCATTGAGACCCATGAGGGCGGCAGCAGTGCGAATCCGCACATGTGGGAGCACAAAATGTTGGCTTTGGGGGTTGATAGTAACCAACAGTGCATCATTGAGACCCATGAGGGCGGCAGCAGTGCGAATCCGCACCTGCGGGAGCGCAAAATGGTGGCTTAGGGGGGTTGATAGTAACCAACAGTGCATCATTGAGACCCATGAGGGCGGCAGCAGTGCGAATCCGCACCTGCGGGAGCACAAAATGTTGGCTTAGGGGGAAGTTGATAGTAACCAACAGTGCATCATTGAGACCCATGAGGGCGGCAGCAGTGCGAATCCGCACCTGTGGGAGCATTTTAAAGAGACTGTAAAGGTGTTCGGCCGTACGGCACACTATTTTTTGTACACACATACACGCTCACATGCACACATATAGCCTAAAGAGACTAATAGAAATTTTTAGATTTGGGCAAAGCTTCTTAGTTGTCGACCAAGTGTGACTAAGAAGGACGGCAGGGCTGTATGACCCAAGTATCCCAAAATAAACTATTTTGTCATGCGGTGTGAAAATGGGATTTTAGGAGAACAAATCAATACTTCCAATACGAAACTGGGACCAGTATGGGTGCTGGTATAGCGAATCCGCACCTGCGAGAGCGCAAAATGTTGGCTTTGAGGGGAGTTGATAGTCACCAACAGTGCATCATTGAGACCCATGTGGGCGGCAGCTGTGCGAATCCGCACCTGCGGGAGCGCAAAATGTTGGCTCAGGGGGAAGTTGATAGTATCCAACAGTGCATCATTGAGACCCATGAGGGCGACAGCAGTGCGAATCCGCACCTGCGGGAGCGCAAAATGTTGGCTTTGGGGGGGTTGATAGTAACCAACAGTGCATCATTGAGACCCATGAGGGCGGCAGCAGTGCGAATCCGCACCTGCGGGAGCGCAAAATGTTGGCTTAATGGGGGTTGATAGTAACCAACAGTGCAGCATTGAGACCCATGAGGGCGGCAGCAGTGCGAATCCGCACCTGCGGGAGCGCAAAATGTTGGCTTTGGGGGGGTTGATAGTAACCAACAGTGCATCATTGAGACCCATGAGGGCGGCAGCAGTGCGAATCCGCACATGTGGGAGCACAAAATGTTGGCTTTGGGGGGGTTGATAGTAACCAACAGTGCATCATTGAGACCCATGAGGGCGGCAGCAGTGCGAATCCGCACCTGCGGGAGCGCAAAATGTTGGCTTAGGGGAATTGATAGTAACCAACAGTGCATCATTGAGACCCATGAGGGCGGCAGCAGTGCGAATCCGCACCTGCGGGAGCGCAAAATGTTGGCTTAGGGGGAATTGATAGTAACCAACAGTGCATCATTGAGACCCATGAGGGCGGCAGCAGGAATCCGCACCTGCGGGAGCACAAATGTTGGCTTAGGGGGAGTTGATAGTAACCAACAGTGCGTCATTGAGACCCATGAGGGCGGCAGCAGTGCGAATCCGCACCTGTAGGAGCATTTTAAAGAGACTGTAAAGCTGTTTGGCCGTACGGCACACTATTTTTTGTACACACATACACGCTCACATGCACACATATAGCCTAAAGAGACTAATAGAAATTTTTAGATTTGGGCAAAGCTTCTTAGTTGTCGACCAAGTGTGACTAAGAAGGACGGCAGGGCTGTATGACCCAAGTATCCCAAAATAAACTATTTTTTCATGCGGTGTGAAAATGGGATTTTAGGAGAACAAATCAATACTTCCAATACGAAACTGGGACCAGTATGGGTGCTGGTATAGCGAATCCGCACCTGCGAGAGCGCAAAATGTTGGCTTTGAGGGAGTTGATAGTCACCAACAGTGCATCATTGAGACCCATGTGGGCGGCAGCTGTGCGAATCCGCACCTGCGGGAGCGCAAAATGTTGGCTTAGGGGAGTTGATAGTAACCAACAGTGCATCATTGAGACCCATGAGGGCGACAGCAGAGCGAATCCGCACCTGCGGGGGCGCAAAATGTTGGCTTTGGGGGGTTGATAGTAACCAACAGTGCATCATTGAGACCCATGAGGGCGGCAGCAGTGCGAATCCGCACCTGCGGGAGCGCAAAATGTTGGCTTTGGGGGTTGATAGTAACCAACAGTGCATCATTGAGACCCATGAGGGCGGCAGCAGTGCGAATCCGCACCTGCGGGAGCGCAAAATGTTGGCTTTGGGGGGGTTGATAGTAACCAACAGTGCATCATTGAGACCCATGAGGGCGGCAGCAGTGCGAATCCGCACATGTGGGAGCACAAAATGTTGGCTTTGGGGGTTGATAGTAACCAACAGTGCATCATTGAGACCCATGAGGGCGGCAGCAGTGCGAATCCGCACCTGCGGGAGCGCAAAATGTTGGCTTAGGGGGGAATTGATAGTAACCAACAGTGCATCATTGAGACCCATGAGGGCGGCAGCAGTGCGAATCCGCACCTGCGGGAGCACAAAATGTTGGCTTAGGGGGAAGTTGATAGTAACCAACAGTGCATCATTGAGACCCATGAGGGCGGCAGCAGTGCGAATCCGCACCTGTGGGAGCATTTTAAAGAGACTGTAAAGGTGTTCGGCCGTACGGCACACTATTTTTTGTACACACATACACGCTCACATGCACACATATAGCCTAAAGAGACTAATAGAAATTTTTAGATTTGGGCAAAGCTTCTTAGTTGTCGACCAAGTGTGACTAAGAAGGACGGCAGGGCTGTATGACCCAAGTATCCCAAAATAAACTATTTTTCATGCGGTGTGAAAATGGGATTTTAGGAGAACAAATCCATACTTCCAATACGAAACTGGGACCAGTATGGGTGCTGGTATAGCGAATCCGCACCTGCGAGAGCGCAAAATGTTGGCTTTGAGGGGAGTTGATAGCCACCAACAGTGCATCATTGAGACCCATGTGGGCGGCAGCAGTGCGAGGCCGCACCTGCGGGAGCGCAAAATGTTGGCTTAGGGGAGTTGATAGTAACCAACAGTGCATCATTGAGACCCATGAGGGCGGCAGCAGTGCGAATCCGCACCTGCGGGAGCACAAAATGGTGGCGTTGGGGGTTGATAGTAACCAACAGTGCATCATTAAGACCCATGAGGGCGGCAGCAGTGCGAATCCGCACCTGCGGGAGCGCAAAATGTTGGCTTTGGGGGGGGTTGATAGTAACCAACAGTGCATCATTGAGACCCATGAGGGCGGCAGCAGTGCGAATCCGCACCTGCGGGAGCGCAAAATGTTGGCTTTGGGGGGGTTGATAGTAACCAACAGTGCATCATTGAGACCCATGAGGGCGGCAGCAGTGCGAATCCGCACCTGTGGGAGCACAAAATGTTGGCTTTGGGGGGGTTGATAGTAACCAACAGTGCATCATTGAGACCCATGAGGGCGGCAGCAGTGCGAATCCGCACCTGCGGGAGCGCAAAATGTTGGCTTTGGGGGGAATTGATAGTAACCAACAGTGCATCATTGAGACCCATGAGGGCGGCAGCAGTGCGAATCCGCACCTGCGGGAGCACAAAATGTTGGCTGAGGGGGGGGTTGATAGTAACCAACAGTGCATCATTGAGACCCATGAGGGCGGCAGCAGTGCGAATCCGCACCTGTGGGAGCATTTTAAAGAGACTGTAAAGGTGTTCGGCCGTACGGCACACTATTTTTTGTACACACATACACGCTCACATGCACACATATAGCCTAAAGAGACTAATAGAAATTTTTAGATTTGGGCAAAGCTTCTTAGTTGTCGACCAAGTGTGACTAAGAAGGACGGCAGGGCTGATGGGGTCATAATGACCCAAGTATCCCAAAATAAACTATTTTTTCATGCGGTGTGAAAATGGGATTTTAGGAGAACAAATCAATACTTCCAATACGAAACTGGGACCAGTATGGGTGCTGGTATAGCGAATCCGCACCTGCGAGAGCGCAAAATGTTGGCTTTGAGGGGAGTTGATAGTCACCAACAGTGCATCATTGAGACCCATGTGGGCGGCAGCTGTGCGAATCCGCACCTGCGGGAGCGCAAAATGTTGGCTTAGGGGGGAGTTGATAGTAACCAACAGTGCATCATTGAGACCCATGAGGGCGACAGCAGTGCGAATCCGCACCTGCGGGAGCGCAAAATGTTGGCTTTGGGGGGTTGATAGTAACCAACAGTGCATCATTGAGACCCATGAGGGCGGCAGCAGTGCGAATCCGCACCTGCGGGAGCGCAAAATGTTGGCTTTGGGGGGTTGATAGTAACCAACAGTGCATCATTGAGACCCATGAGGGCGGCAGCAGTGCGAATCCGCACCTGCGGGAGCGCAAAATGTTGGCTTAGGGGAGTTGATAGTAACCAACAGTGCATCATTGAGACCCATGAGGGCGGCAGCAGTGCGAATCCGCACCTGCGGGAGCGCAAAATGTTGGCTTTGAGGGGAGTTGATAGTAACCAACAGTGCATCATTGAGACCCATGAGGGCGGCAGCAGTGCGAATCCGCACCTGCGGGAGCGCAAAATGTTGGCTTAGGGGGGAGTTGATAGTAACCAACAGTGCATCATTGAGACCCATGAGGGCGGCAGCAGTGCGAATCCGCACCTGTGGGAGCACAAAATGTTGGCTTTGGGGGGGTTGATAGTAACCAACAGTGCATCATTGAGACCCATGAGGGCGGCAGCAGTGCGAATCCGCACCTGCGGGAGCGCAAAATGTTGGCTTAGGGGAATTGATAGTAACCAACAGTGCATCATTGAGACCCATGAAAGCGGCAGCAGTGCGAATCCGCACCTGCGG